>NC_068276.1:66382869-66432869 GCF_025860055.1 Xyrauchen texanus | reverse complement strand
GTTTCCATTCACCTCTGCTGGATCCTTAAGGTGCCTTACTCCCCTCTCTGCCATGGCTCAAGACCCCACACCCCGTCTGCTCATCGCCAAGGGCGTCCGCCTGTGGCGGCAGCACCGGCTTTGCTGCGGCATGCCCCCGTGTCCCTGCCCCGGCGTTGATCACCCCACAGGAAGCGGTTGTCACCTGTCTCACGGCCAGCAACCAAGAAGAAGACTTCGAAGCACCCTGGAGATGGGCGACCCAAGGTCCCGCTGTTCTGGAGCTGGTGAACAGACCACTCCATCCCCCAGTGGAGTGCCAGTAGGAGAATCTTTTGTTCCTTTCTCATTTAATTTTACCGCACGCTCAAGAAGCTGTGGTACCCAAAAGTTACAAAAAAGTGCGGTTTCCTTATTCCCAGGGTCACATAACCGGTGTGTATGGCCGTCATTACGACAACCGTCCACCATTCCTTTTTGGCAGGTTCAGCACCCCGACACAAACGGTTTCCCTGCCCATGCACACCAAACAGTGGCACAAACACGCTCAACCCCGGACGTTTCGACGGACCGTGGGGATGAAACATCTCCACCACCCTCCTCGACCGATCAGCTGGTGAGTATCAGGAGTCAGGTAAGTGTTTCGATGTCCCATCAATGTGGCCTCACTGTCTCCACCCCGCCGCTAGGCCCCACCCGCCGGTACGTCCCCCTCGCCCGGAGCTTGGACGTGTGGCTGGTGCACTCCAACACGTTGCATTGGCTGACACGGACCGTCCGAATCGGCTACGCAATTCAGTTTGACAGGTGCCCGCCCAGGTTCAGCGGCATCCACTTCGCCATGGTGAAGGTCAAGAACGCCGCTACCTTGCGTGCGGAAATCGCCACCTCTCTGCAGAAGCGTGTGATAGAGCCTGCCCCTCCAGCCGAAATGAAGAAGGGGTTTTAATTCCCTGAAGATCAAATTGTAGTGACCAATGCTCTTTAAGTGTTTTGTGCTTGTTACATTTATTAACAATTAGTATAAGTATTTTCAGATTTATCATCTGTTCTATTCAATAATTCGCAGAGTTGGGGAACATACTTTTGAAAGTGTAATTACATTATTGATTTTTCTAGCTGCAGAGCAATCTGGTGATCTTTTTACACAAAGACATACAGGGCGAGCAAGAGACCGATGAGTCGTTCTTGACAAAACAAAATCCTTGCTCATGTTTCGTTCATTTGATGCAGAACAGGCGCATAACTGTACAGGAAACAGAAATGATTAGTTCATGTCCCGAGTCTGTCTTTTATGGAGTCCCTAAAGTGTCAAGTTAGTGGGGAAAACATTAGTTGGGTGGGGAAAAAATAAGAAAATGCTTTTACGTTTTCTCAAAACTTTTTGCGTTCTTTCGCAAAATGTTTGTCATAATGACAGTCTTCTGCATTCTCTCTTATGTGTATTAAGAGAAAGTCAGTGTAATGAACAAAGCATAATGTAAAATTTTGAATGAGTGAAAATAAAGACAACACAGTTAAAATGACATTAAATGTGAGTGGTCTACACCCCTGTATGTCACCATTCATCAGTAATGTACGGATGTTAGTGGCTCATTTTGCTCAACACATGGGTAGAGGGGCACACATTCATCACGAGAGGGCGCACTTCTGAGAAACAAAAACAAAAAACTTTTATCTGGCACCAATGCTACGGGCCGGTCTTCCTGTCCCCTTTGTTGGACTTCTCAATTAATATTATATAATTTTTTTTTATCCTCTCGTGCAAACTGTAACTTTTGACCAGTATGGTCTGAAAATCACATTAATAATTATATGACGTATTTACGGTAAGTCATATTTCACAACTTTTTGCAAAGTTTCTGCTTATTGACTCTCAGCCAGATAATGAAGACAATATTACAACAATAGGGCCTCCTGCACATTACTCAAACATGTTCAATAAGAACAGCAGACAGACCGTAGATTAATAGAGAAGTTGAGAGCGATCTGAGAGCTCAAGATGGAGAGAGTCTATTTAAAGATACAGCACATACAACACCAACTCACGGAAACAGAAATATGTCTGATTCAACAGACAATCCAAAGATTATTGCAATAAAATAAGATAAAGTATATAAAATATGAAGAGATGAAACACATCAAAGTCACAACATGTACACAAGTCCATCATCTTTCACATGAACACAGACAGATGCATTTGATCTGTAACACACAGTAATAACTGCAGTCTTCACTCTCATCATCACTATAACACAAAACATTATTTATATATGAACAGAATAAAGAATACATGAACACTGAGACAGTAAATCTACAGTATAGACCTGTGCAACCACATCACCATCATGTGTTTCACACACACACAAATAACAGAAGATAATATAGAATATAATAAAACACTCACAGAGTATAAGAGGCAGCACACTCGACTCCATACTGTCACTTTAATGAACTGTTTGTAAAGTGCTTTGTGTCTAAACCAAACCCTTCCTGTGTTCAAACGTCATTTCACACTTCAGCGACAGAAAGACAAGAGTCTACAGACCAATGCATGCACAACACACAATAAGATATTTAACTTCTCTTTTAGTGCATTCAAGCTGTTGAAGATGTTCCTCTTTAATTTGAGCAAAGACTTGAACATGAACATCTAAATACACACATGCAAATCATGTCGACTGAATCAGACACAAAAGTGACACTGAAGTGAATTAAATTCAGACTGTCTGTGATTCACAATAAGATTTAAAACATGTTAATTTCTCCTCTAAAGGAGGTCTGAAGCACAACAGTCTCTTAAACTCTCTCAGTATCGGGGTGTTAATGGGTGTTAAAGAAGATGCTGAAAGTCTGACACGTCAAGACAACAGTGTGAAACTGCTGCATCAGATCTGCGAACACAACTTGTTATTCGTTCATGGGAACAAACACAAACAGAAAAACTGTGAAAACAGAGTGACAATGTTTAAAGTCACATGTGAAGAGAAGATTGTGATAATGATAAAACAACAACATGTCAAAACAATACATGCAATTACTAGGAAATTAAAAGCTCTCCATGTTTTACACCACATGCAGGTATTGCATTTAAAATTTAAATCACTTTGTTTTTAGACATTTTAATTAAAATAGCAACAGATCCAGTGAAAATATGTGCAGCAATGAAATGCTCAAGCAACTTTCTGAAGGTTGAGTGATTGACTTTACCTTATTACCTGCTTTTCAAAAATAAGTGCCAAATTCAGTGAGTGAGAAAAGACTAAAAGTGACAAATGTGTATTTTACGTTTAGTTGAAATGTGTAGCGTGTAGATGTTGGACAGGATGACCCAGGAGAAGAGAAAAAGTTCCCAAATATTTATTCACAATAATATGTAGAAAGTCAATCATGCGCCACCGTGCAGAGAGTAATGATTAGTGAGTTCACCAGCAGAGTGTGTGTGTTGTTGAAGTCAGGAGAAGTTTGGAAGAATCCTCTGTAGAAGTGAGGTAATGTGAGTGATGTCCAGCAGACAATACAAGTAATAGCAGAAGTGTAGATCCCTGGCACGCGGGCATAGACTGGAAATCCTCCGTGGATTGCCAGGCTGAAACTCAGCAAAGACTGGAAGGCAAACCACAACCCGAAGTACACGGGCAAACAACAGAGTGACAAGACAGGACCAGCTAAACAAAGAGAGCAAGGTTAGTACTCAACTTGATATAATCATCTGGCGAAGAAACAGAGAAATGTGAGGGCATAAGTAGGGAGTGAAATCAGGCTGGAACAGGTGTTGCTCAACAAGCTAATTAGTGTCATGATCAGTGCTGCCCTGAGAACAATGAATGTTTCCATGGAAACGCTGTTCATGCCAGTCGAGTGCGCCTGAGAAACACAAGGGAGAGAGAATGACAAAACAAACAGAGCAAACATGCGGGCTTACACAACCTTGACAGTCTAAAACTTGTTCATCCAGGTCAGGACTGCAGTTCCCCATCAGTCGTGTGCACAGGCTGCTCCGCAAAGGAGAATAAGAATAGCGCAAAAGAGAATAGCGCCCGTTGGTGCCGGTGCTTCTGTTTATCTGTCCGCTGTGCTCGAGTATCTCACAGCTGAGATTCTGGTGTTGGCTGGAAACGCCGCTCAGGACAACAAGAAGACTCAACTCTTGGGTGGAGTGACCATCGCTCAGGGTGTTGTGCTGCCCAACATCCAGGCTGTGCTGCTGCCCAAGAAGACGAACTAAAGTCTGATTTATATAAACCCAAAGAGTCTTTTAAGAGTCACACTTGAACTGTAAGAGAGTGACGTCTTTATACTCCTGTGAAAACGATAGCAAGATTTGTATTAAAGGAAAATTTTGTTATAAAATCAAAATGTGGGTGGAGGAATATAGTATCCGCTTTAAAATACAGATATCATGAATGAGGAAGTAATGATAGTTGTATATGTGCAAATGTAGAATATAGATGATTTAATCTGCACATCAATAGTGTATTTAATAACATTCAACAAACAGTTTAGACTAAATAAAATACAAATGCAGGATAGAAGGTATAATAATAATCCCGAGGGATGATATACTAACATTGTGAATTAAAAGTTTGTTTCTTTGGGTTGTTGATGATGGGTTAAAAGTGAGATCAGATTGCTTAATTTAATTTGTATTTTATAAATTGTGTAACAATGAAAAATATAATTAATTTAAGTATATTTTGTGAATATTGTAATTAAAAACATAAATGTATATTATTATAAAGGTATTCGTTATTACCATTCATAAGACTACTCGTTTAAATAAAAAATGAAACGTCACGAGTGTAAAATGAAGCTTTTGTGTCATGCGCACAGAGATGAACTGAACTAAAGATCTTGAGCGGGAAACTGCCGCCGCTTGTTTGAAAAGATGATCCGTTCATTCATTGGTCAACTGTGATGCGTAGACGTCCATATCAGCCAATCACAAGCCTCTTCACCCTCCCCACACTGAGCGCGTGCTCAAACTAGCCTTTATAAAGCAGCGGTGTAACGATCATCTGCATTTCCTGTGAAGAACAGAGAAGAGATTGTTGAAGTCATGGCAAGAATCAAATAGACTGCTCGTAAATCCACCGGTGGAAAAGCCCCGAGGAAGCAGCTCGTTACTAAAGCCGCCCGTAAGAGCGCTCCAGCCACCGGTGGAGTCAAGAAACCTCATCCTTACAGACCCGGTACCGTGGCTCTGAGAGATCCGCCGTTATCAGAAGTCCACTGAGCTGCTGATTCACAAACTGCCTTTCCAGCGTCCGGTGAGAGAAATCGCTCAGGATTTCAAGACGGATCTGCGCTTCCGGAGTTCCGCTGTCATGATCCTGCAGGAGTCCAGCGAGGATTATTTGGCCGGTCTGTTCGAGGACACCAACTTGTGTGCCATCCATGCCAAGAGGGTCACCATCATGCCCAAAGACATTCAGCTGGCACGCCGGAGAACGCGCTTAAATCCAGTGACGTCACCCACATCAACCCCGGAGACTCTTTTAAGCGTCACTCCACTGACGGATCATTTCATTGTCAACGAGTCTTCTGATCTGTTGTACATTTGACAAACATTCATTTTCTAAATCGGAATAATACATAAAATGATAAGAGGAAGTTAAGAGGAATAAAGGAACTGAATCATATTGGTGATGGTAGTTGTCAATCACGAGGCGATGGGCGGGATTAACATTTAGAAGCCCCTGATTGGCTCTTCAGAAGTTCGAGAATGCTGAATGTGTCCAATGAAATGAATCGTGAATTTCCGTGATGATTGTTTATTGTTTGTCTCCAGTGTGAAAATATACTGGAGCATTTAGAGGTCCAGGAAGGAGAGTTTCGCGATCTACATGTATAAAGTCCTGAAGCAGGTTGATCCTGACACCGGGATCTCCTCCAAGGCGATGGGAATCATGATCTCTTTCGTCAACGACATCTTGGAGCGCATCGGCGGTGAAGCGTCTCGTCTCGCTCACTACAACAAGCTCCACCATCACATCGAGAGAGATCCAGACCGCCGTGCGTCTGCTGCTGCCCGCTGAACTGCACAAACACGCCGTGTCTGAGGCACAAAGCACCAAATACACCAGCTCCAAGTCCAATAACATCTGTGTCCTCCATTAACACAAACACTCTTTTAAGAGTCACACATGGTCCGTGTATCATCCGATCATTCGATTATTCCATTTAATCTGGCAAACCAAAAACGAAATAACGAATCAATGTTTTGTTTTTCTGTTTTTCTGTATGAACCAAATATGAAAATTTTCGTTCGTTTGATTGCTTTCAGCTCGAAACGGGAAATATAATAAACAAGGAAACCAAAACGAAATAATGGGTCGAATTTACGTTGTCTTTATTTTTCTTTATTTGTTTTCCTATTTCCCACGGTGGAATCAATTCTGTTTCGCGCATGCGCAGTGGATAATCTCCAACCGCGTGGAACAGGTATCAAGCCTACGAAGCAGTTTAACTCCATACTACTGTGCTACATTATGGATCCATCGTTTGTGCTTTTCAGAGACACAAAAAGAGTGACGCTGAGAGAGGAGGACATGACGGTGGAAAAGATTTCTAAAATATTTCAGGTATGGCAATCGAACGTTGCTATTATTCTCACACAGTTTATCTCACAAAGATACGTAACGCTAGCTAACTAAAGTTAATGAATTCTAGTTTGCTAGCATTGTTTTGAATGTGTGACATTTGGTGAATTGTTAACCCTCTGGGCTTCTTCGTCCGAAAATGACCAACTTTTTTTAGTTAATGATCTGTAAGAATGTGGCTTTTTTAATGCTGATCATTGATTCGAGTAACTTTTTTGACATTTGGGTATAAAGTGTTTTATTTCTACAATATATGGTGTAAAAACCTCTTAGTGCTGCCCTCTTCAGGTTGAACGGTGGCTACTGCAGTTGAATTTTCCTATTGGATGTATGCGTTTCTTCGTGACGTACGCAGGTTTCAGCTCACCACGCCCTTGGTACGAGCTACAGCTACCACTCCCTCGGCAGTTTAAAAATCCTCTTGTTTCGTCAAAACCACTGAGTTGAAGAGTTGGAATTAGGAGTTTTGAAAACGACCAGGATAGAGTATTGTAGCATCTATTTAGCATAGCATTTATATAGTTATTTAGATTATTGTGTGTAGCCTAGTTAGTTAGTAGCATAGTACAGTTAGCATAGATTTAGTACAGTGTGTTTAGTACAGTGGTCAGGATGGTAACCGAATAGAGGTGGACATGGGCTTCTCCACACAGCTCTCGCTGACTCATCAGATGCCGATCGCGATGCAGGAGTTAAGACCGCAGTTTGAGCCAGCGGCTCGAATGGATTTTGCCCTGTGTCCACAGACAATTCACCCTCCTCCACTTCAGGTGAAGGTGGGTGAGAAAAGTCCTCGACTTCAAATGACCGCTCTGTTGTAGGCCTATTTGTGTTTGTCCTGTGTCTGTCTTGCTGCAAAATAAATCGCCCTACGGGGACAAATAAAAGTTTAATTAACTAACTGCTACTTGCGTCGCTCTCCATTTTAGAGTCTGACAGCAGCTGTCACTGCGGGTCTCAGGTGCAGTATCTGTATAAAGTGTTTTGAAATATCACTAACCATCCCTTATTTTGTTCAATTATTTGAATGATCAAATACTGAGTAACAAAAATGTTAGCATTGTGTTCCCTTTCTAACCAAATGCTAGTGGTGGGCAGATCGAGGCTTCGTGAAGCAATGAAACAGTTGAAGCAAATGTGCCATATTGTTTCGAGGCTTCGAATCAATCCGACACCCGTCTCCACGTGACACCTAGTGGTCACTTGCAGGTGTTGATCTGAAACAACCTTTACAACGAGCCATTCAAAAATGTGTTGTAAAAACAAAAATGTAAAAATTCTAAATAATAATCAGAAAATATTATAGAACAAAAATATATTTGAATGGTTATCCTGGGAAAAAGTAAAATTAAATTTTAAGGCTTCGTCCGTTTTTGACCGGGAGGAAGCTAAGTGTAACCCATTTACGAAGAAGCCCAGAGGGTTAAGTAAGTTACAGCTAAATACAGTTGAAACAAAAATGTACTTTATGACATAACTTTTGCATTATAATAACTGTACATGCTTTTTTGCTGGACTGTTGTATTGTATTACATTAATTTACTTACATAATAAACTAGTAACCGATAGTAGTACTGGATTTATGCACCTAACAATAGTGGATACGGTTATTGAATTCCATTACCAGGATTTTTCTTACCAGGACTTTCTTCTTTTTAGGTAACCAGCCAGAGCCTGTACCTCACTGACGATACCAATGTGGCAGTTTTCCCTGGAGTAGAGGGCCTCTTCAGTTCATTCGACCTCAAGGACAAGGCCCATTACAAAGTATACGGGGCCGGGGCTGTGCTGGATGCAGGTGTTAACATTGCTGCGGGTCCACTACCTACTCCTTCCACGAGCGGCCAGTTTCGCTTCTCCAGGTTGGCTAGCTCAGCAAGCCCCTCAGTGCCACCCAGGGCTCAATCCATGAAATACTTTACAAGGTAAGGAACATTTTTTTCAATTTCCATGCCTTTGTCAATAGAATAAAAATATTAATGTTTTCTTGTATGTTCAAAATTAATCTATCAAAACTAATTATTAATTTTGAATGAACCTAAATTTAGTTGTTCTGAATTCCAGGACTGTCAGTTTGGGAGAAGTACGGAGTGGAAAGCTTGTGAACAGCAGAATGGTGGTTGTAAGATTTACTGAGCAGGAGGCCAGTGTCCCATCCATGATTGCCAAAGTAAAAGATGCCTTAGGAAGCACTGAACAACTCATTCTGACAGACCACAATGGAGTGGAAATATTGGACTCTGAAGGAACAAGAGGTGCTCCATTTGTGCAATTTTATTTACCATCTCAAATTATAGTTTAGGTGTCTTGAAAATGTTACGTCAACATTTATAGTCTCACATTTTAAACTGGAGCCATAAACAATGTCAAACATTTGCCATTTCAGATAAAAATTAAATGAATATGCATTCACATGTCCATCTTCAAGAGTGAGCTTTTATTCCTACATACTGTATATTTTGTACTCAATTAGGCACCTTTTATTGGAAGCAGAACTCGCGAAAAATTATGGCTATACCAGAGGTTGATTTCCAAGCTGTGCAACAAAAGAGGCGAAGAATCTCGTAAGTCGGACTACCAGTGGCTTCTGTTACACCCCCTTCACTTTTTCCTCCTGACATCAGGCACTGTAAAAGGCTAAGCATGGCCTGAATTAAAGAGCAGGGCTGGTCTGATATAACATATTCAAAGAGAATGCATGAAAGCACCTAAAATAATGACACATTTCTCCGTCAGTCTGTCCAGAAACACTGCCATGTTTATCTGAGTCTTTTCTTTGATACAACTATATCTCCTACAATTGGACCGCTTCAGTCAATGGCCACTTTATGCAATATTTGATTGGCACAAAAGCAATCATTTCTGTGTCCATAATCAATCTGAATGTAATGGCATGTCATATCATTTGCACACATTAACAGTTTCTAATTATTTAACATGTGCATGTGACATTTGTCTTTCACAGACGCAGAGATGATGAGGCTGGACTGGACAGTGTGTTCGAGAAGATCGAGGAGCTTGTCCTGGCTGCTCAGGGTTTGTCTGAGGTGACAACTGCCATTCAGGGACTCTCTGATGTGGTCCATCGAAACAGGAACACAACATTGGTACTGACTGAAGAACAGTCCAGGAATGTTAGGGATACATTCACTTGTCTGGTTTGCAGAGGTAAGTCTTGTCCTTAGGAAGACACAAAATTATGTGTTCACCCTGACAAACATATTGTTGTTGTTTGCTGGAATTTATGATGTAGTGGTCATTTAAAAGCTTAAGTGTCCTGCTCCTGGTGTTCTTTGTGTAGCCAATTGAGATTAAGGAAAACAATACATAAAAGCAAAGCCATTTCTTAAGCATAATTCAGGAATTTACATCTGTGATATTAAGTGGTACGGGGTGTGCTTGGAGCATCTGTAGACAGAATTTGTTATTTTTTTGTTAAAACTTATGCCATACATGGACTCAGTTATATAAAGGATGCTTTTTGAAACGCTGTCTGACATTCAATTGGAAAAATATTTTTCATTCTTCATCTAGTATATCTTGTATTGTGTTTTCAGACCTCTAATATTTATTTCTTACACTGGCAGGAATCATGGACGATCCAGTATTTGCAGCATGCTGTGGAAGTTTGGTCGGATGCAGATCCTGCACTACTGTGTGGCTTCAGAATTCCTCAATGTGTTTGAAGTGTTGAGCAGATAATTTTTCGATCAACATTCACAGAGTCACTGGCCTTTCTGGTGTAGTAAATGTCATGAGAGAGCTGGCACGCGAAGAGTAAATGCTGCTTTTCTTCTTGCCACCAATCCTTACTTGTCAGTGTTATATCATGTTATAAATATTTTTGATATTGAGGATTGATGTTTTATATGTTGCATCAATGTTCTTAGCTCTGGAGTTTTAAGAGCTAAAATGTAACAATGTTTTATGTTACATCATTGTTCCCACCTCACAGTAGTTTTATAAGAGCTACTAGGCCTACAGTAACTGTGGCAAGATGTTTTTATTCTACATTATTGTTCACAGCCCACAGTGATTTAAGAAGAGCTACTAGGCCTAAACGTGGCAATGTGTTGTGACAGGCTGTTCTGTGGAGATTTGCAAAGCTTGTCTTACTTTGTTTACACAATTTGTGTTTCTGTACAAAAGCAAAAGAAATGTTTTTTTCTCCATAAAACGACCCTGTGAATAAAGTCTAATATGGATACAATGACAGTAAAGTGATTTATTAATGGCAACAAAATAAGCAGTTGACATATTACAGTGACACTTATATACACGTAAAGTAAAACTTGTATGGTAAATACCATCAGGGTATACTTACACCCTTTACTGTTGTAGTAGTAACTGCATAATGGTGTACAGACAGATGTCCAGCAATCTGTAACAAGGCTCCTCACAATCCAGTGCACATGAAATTAGAAACAAGTCTTTGTTACATCAATGAGGTAGATCAAGGCCTCTTTGAAGGGAGCATAGTTGTAATTGACAGCACTGTCAAAAATAACTGAAAGGTCAGGGTAATAATGTGCAAAGTGCTGCTCTGCTCTCACTTTGTCTGCCTCAGACAGAAAGGGGTCACTTCCGAATGAAGATACTCTGGTGAGCGAGGATCCCATGTCCCTGTCATACATGTCGGCTGCAACTGTGGCATCTGGTAGAAGATCGGTTGTGATTTTTCTTGGTGTTCCAGTCCCTGCTAGCTGATTTGGTATCCCTCTCCCTTTAACAAGACAAGAAATGTTTGTTGTGATGTTCAGTGACAAAACACTTAAACTGAATAAACTTGTAAGGGAAATGTGACATACCTGGAATCCTGTGAGCATTCCATGATTTCACAAATCTGTTTATGCCAATCTGGCACATCTGGCAGGTCAGATTAGATGTGCAAAACCTTGTCAGACTGTCCTCCATATCTATGGCCTCCTGATCTTGTAGCTGGATGAGGGCCTCCTTTAGTGGATAATTCACTCTGTTGTTAATTTCTGGCCACATCCTTTCCACTGTGTGATTCTGTGTTGTTGTTTTTAAAAAAAAGGAGATGATGGAGGTCTGTTAACAATGTGTTAACAACTGTTTTTATGTTATTAACAGTTGGGAACTAGTGAATAGACTAAGAATTACCTTGTTGTGTAAAATACCCAAGACCACACAATGTTGAAAACATCATAAGATAAAGTTCTGTATTCCAAATCCTAGAATAAGTATTATCAGAAGTACTGGTTGTAACCACTCTTGACAATTGGCCAAGGTTATTGATATATTGGAAATAATTAGATTACTCATTATGTAGTGGAGCATAAAGTAGCAAGACATGGATATGCTCAAGTAAAGTACGCGTTCCTCAGAATTGTACTTAAGTGAAGTACTTGGCTTAATATACTTAGTTACTTTTCACCAGTGGTGTAATGTTAGATGCAGATGGTTGACATTACCCTTGTTGACTGTGTTTGGAGGTATGGCTGTCTTTGCTGGTTGTGTCTATATTCTGACAGTCTCTCTTGCATGTAGAGGCACAGGTAAAACTCTTTGCCATGATCCACACGAAGTTGATCCCACATTCCATAATGTGTTACTGCAGGTCTACATAAACACAGATGAAACGCTCAGTTATTAATATTATTACAATTGATAAAATCTGTTTGATCAAACATAACATAACATACAACACTGACCTGTACACCTCTTCATAGATGGCTAGATTGTTTTTTACAGGCATAGTCGCATTTGCAACAATTTTCTTGCTGTGTCCATCTACAGCAATCACATGAGTCACTCCAAACATGACCAATTTTTCATTTTGGTCCAAGTGCATCTTATGTCCCATATACTCAGCATTATATGGGATTGGGTTTAAGTTACGGGAACCCTATGCAAGCAAGAAAATATATTAGTCAGCATTAGATATAGGCTAGGTAAAAATTAGGTGTACATGCGCATGGTATAGGCTACATGGCTAGAAGGGTAGACAAACCCCAGCAGACCTCTGTCGGACTCATCCCATCTGTCAGGATGGTGTAAGGCCTACTAAATCGATCCAATGGCGGTACTCGATTAGAGGTGAAGGTCTCACGCGTGTTCCGTCTTTCCCATGGCAAAGGGATTTTTAATTAAATGCAATACATGTTATCTTATGTATTAACTCGTTTCATCTGACATAAAATGAAAAAGGTTTTTCAATGATATCTGTGCATCAATAAATACACGTTAATGTTTGACTATTCCTTTTAACTGTAATGAAAATAAAGTCAAAGTCTGTTAGAATAATCAAATATAACAATTTATTATGTCAGGTAAATGTATTATTACAATTCCATAATCATTTGAAAGATAATCAATGCAAACCATCAAATGTTATAGAACAAAGAGGAAAATCCTTTACCCGACATGTGGCTACGTGAGCTGAGAGTCGTGTTACCCTCAACTCATGGGCTAATCTGAATACAGACAACAGCCCTGAGTCCTCGTTGCATTTTCCTGCTATAGCCAGACCTTATTTGATATGTAAAACATAAGGTTAGTGTAAATTTACTGTATTCCCCCACCATAGAAGAAGTTGACCATCTGCTAAGAACAGTGGAAATTAGCATTCATGAATTTACACCTTTGGGAGTGCCTAGAGACCACATTCCTTTGTGTGCCAGTTATTCCTGAACTCTTAAAACATTATTACCTTTTGTTTTACTTCTTTGGGAATGAGACATTATTACCAGTCACCCTGAGACCTATAAAACGATACTAAACAATAATCATTCACATTAAACCCATTTAAATTCTTGTGTGAGTGATCTCTGCAAGAGTGGGGGATGCGGGGTGTGTGTGGACAAGATAATTTAAGACATACTTGACGCCGTTCTTCATGGTAAGGGGTATGGGCTGCTCTCAGGACACTCCCAATGCGGCATTCCCCTGCACATACACCAACTGAGGAAAGGTAGCCCGTCATCATTTTACGACCATATGTTAATCCAGTCTGTTAAAACACACACATACACAGACAGGCATACAATGTTTGTCTACCATCAAATAGCAGGTCTAGTACAGTGGTGTAGTCTAGTTTTTTGTAGTGAGTATACTGTGATTTTTCCCTCCCAGCCTCACACCCCGTCCCAGAACGACGTCCCAAGCACCACTAGTACTACACTCACTAAAACATGCAGTATGCATGCACTATAGAGCATTCTAAAGGACTGTGAGTTGTCAACACTGCACAGACTTTTACAGCCAATGACAGGTGGGCAAGGGCGTCACTTTGTGTTGAACAGTGGTGGGGACATTTTACGGCTCAGATTAGAGTTGTGACAAAACACAAAACACAGCATATGATAGGCTACGTTACAATCCAGAATATTGGGGACACAAGAACAAGACAATAAGATATTTTAATGCTATTTAAAGACATTTTAATTGATTTTGAGCATTAAACACTTAATTTCCTGCATTCTGGGGACATTTTCTGCAACAATTTATGGTGGAAATATCTTTATTTATATAAAGGGAAACACAAAATTCAGGTGGCAGGTGACGATTCAGATTCAGAATTTAAAAATATAATTGAATATAATGCTGTAATCAGTAGCTTTCTTTTAGCTTAAGTTTTTTTTTTTGGACAATGCAAATGTGTTTTATATATATATATAAATTTATATTGCTTTGCATGTTCATAGCACTTACATTTGTTATTGAACATTTCTTGTTGTTTTCAGAACATTTGGGAGAAAAAACTGACAAAGTGATGGGACCTGTCCCCAGTGTAAATGACACCGATTCAGGCGGGCAGAATAGACTGATTTTCTAAAATTTAGTGTTAATCACCATCTAACTCAGCCAGTTAGGCGCAACATGAAGCCTTGGATGTTTTATGAATCTGGTCCCTGGAGCACAGATTTTATCAGCCGGCAATTTTCATTGCACATTTAAGAGTGCAAGTTGCAACTATTATTAACAATAATTGAAAGCTGAGGCTTATCAGTAGCAGTAACAATGAACATAGGCCTATGTGCAGTTATGTCACCAACACTCATTCATTATGGAATATTATTAACAGGGAGGACACAAAAAGTGTCCACATCATCTCAAGCACATTTATCGTCCAAAACCATTGTCAAACTGAGGTTATGTACTGTATCAGCTGAATGAGCAAGCTTCCAGGAACTGTTACTACTACTTCTTCTTCTTCTACTACTAGTACTACTACACACACACACACACACACACACACACATACACGAAGCCGAAAACGTCAGTTCAGTGCTTCGCAACCCAGACGGGGTGAATTTATAAATGAACGCGTGAAAGTTCTGTTGTTCTGTTGCAAAAAAACAATGTTGTTACGTATCAGCTCACTATTTTAAGTGGGTATACGAAAATATCTGACCGTTCCTTGTGGGTATATATCGTATAGGCTACCTGCGTATCACGTAGACTAGTGATAGGTCTAGTATGGGTGACCTTATTTTGATTACCAAATACCAGGACACTCGGCCCGGCAAACAGATACTCAAATGATACTCGAAGTTTACTCAAAGATGCCTTATTAATTTCAATACATTTAAAGTAGGCTATGCCTCCTCTGTATGGATAGAAAATTGTTATATTACAAGACACAAATTCAGATAGGCTTCTCAGAGGTTACTCAACATGTTTTATTATGACAGGTTTCAAAAATAATGAATGAAATAATGTCTCTCTGTATTAGAAAAATAAATATATAAATAATAAATGACTAAAAGAAATACCTCCAAATTGAACAAAAATAGCTCTCACAAACTTACAAAAACGAACTAACAAAATATATTTATATCTTTAGTTTTCTTCCTCTTTATCCTGTTTTTCTTCCTCATCCTCCTTGTTTGCCCATCTATATTTGGCTGTAGAGCTGATCTTTCCCAGCAGTTTTTTGAAAACCAGGACATTTTCATCACTTTATAAAAAACAGCCAGGACGGCCAGGACAGGACGTGAAAACAGGACATGTCCTGGGAAAACAGGACTGTTGGTCACCCTAGTTTAGTATGCAACTTGTTTTACTTTTTTTTATATCACGTAACGTTACCTCATTTATTGCTCGAGAGACAGCAATGTCAAGGTCTGAATCAGAAGTGTGTCCTTTTCATATTATGCTTGGCAAGTAGTCTCCGGATGCTGATCTCAGAGCTTCCACGCTGGACACCCATTCCTTGCATTTTTACTGAGATCTCATGATATGGCATTCCATTCATAAACATGTCCTCAATAAAAGACATGTATGGTTCGAGTGCCATTTGAACTGGAAAGTTTGACCAACTGGGACCGAACCCTACGCTTTTGGCGCTCAGCGACCTACTCCTTTGAAACTATCCACTGCGCATGCGCGAAACAGAATTGATTCCACCGTGGGAAATAGGAAAACAAATAAAGAAAAATAAAGACAACGTAAATTCGACCCATTATTTCGTTTTGGTTTCCTTGTTTATTATATTTCCCGTTTCGAGCTGAAAGCAATCAAACGAACGAAAATTTTCATATTTGGTTCATACAGAAAAACAAAACATTGATTCATTATTTCGTTTTTGGCTTGCCAGATTAAATGGAATAATCGAATGATCGGATGATACACGGACCAGTGTTCATGTGTTTATTTGTTTATTCACATTAATTCCAAACATACAGAATTAAAGATTACGTTTCTAAAGGCGCGTGTCCATCAGAATACAGTCCAGTTTGATTTACAACATTTCATTAACAAAGTGAATTATGAGTCGAGAAAAATAAAAAGTGGATCAGAATAGTATTAAAGGACAGTTGAAAAGAGATTAATTTAAAAAAAAAATCAGACAGAAAATGTAATTAATTAATTTAAAGGTGAATATAGTTACACTGACATTATAGAAACACACATACGCAGGTTTATAATGTAAGAGTTAGTTTACAATTTACATGAAAGAGCAAATTCTGAACTTAAACAAGAAAGTGTCCCAACTACAATAAATGTTGCACTATTAAACACACATTTAAAATAAGCGCATTATAAAAGCAGAAGGTTTGTGTACAAACTTCCCGACACAAAATACAAGAAAAATGATCCGAACTTTTGCATGTAAAGGCATTTAACGGCATTCTCTCATTACATGTTGATGTCAAGACTGGATAAAAACATCTCAAAATCTCATGGAAATCCAGTTTTGTCTTGTCAGGTGTCTTTTTTAATTAATGAGCTGATCATTGATTGATTTCAGCGTTTCTTCTACATGTAAATGTGTGTATTTTAAAATAAACTTGATCAATTCTTGCAGGTTTTTTTCTTTCGGTGATTAAAATCTTGAGCATAAGTTGCATCGACTCCAGCACTGCCACCTAAAAGACACAAATGAATAATAATAATAAAGTAAAAAGCTTCAGCTGTATTTGGCACATTCAGCGTGATCATTTGAACTGTAATTGTGACTTTTGAATGATGATATTATATGTGTGTTTCTCTCACCTCTGTCTGTGTTCTGCTTCAGATCAGAGTAAACAGTGTCTTCACACTCACTGCTTTTCCCTGATAGTGAACAACAGAGAGTCATAAACAACATCTTACTCATTATACAGATCAATAATAATTCATAATCTATGACACTATTAAGAGGATACAGCAGATACAAAACCTGACACACTCAAAACATGTATGTGTGTGTATTTTATTGAACATCAGATGTGGCCTGTAATCTTTATATCCTGTATGTGATATTAAATTATAATATTAAAGGGATTTTTTCTGACTTACCTCTTTGATTGTCCTCAGTTTTCATCTGAATTAAAACATCTCTTTTTCCAGCATCTACCAAAGAAAATAACAGAAAATATCAGTTTTGACCGTTCTCAAACATTACTGTTGTTGTTCTGTTGTTTGATCGTTACAATGATAACCTTTAATATGTGAACTCAGTCTCTTTATCATGTTATTCTGCTCCCCAATATTATCTGATTATAAATGATGTCTTGAGAGCTATTAGATCGGCTTATTAAAATCCAAGACAAACAACTTGTTAAACACTGATATACAGAAGGATCTGTCCCAAAACACAGTGATCGATCCTGCAGAGGCAACATTTTAATCATAGGCTAGCTCACGACTCGAAAGCTGTTTTAAAATATAGGTATCTTAATTATTATTATTATTATTCCTTACATTTGTATAGTGTTTTTCTAGGCACTCAAAGCGCTTTACATAGTATAGGGGGAATCTCCTCAAACACCACTAGTGTGCAGAATCCACCTGGATCATGTGACGGCAGCCATAGTGCACCAGTACACCCAAAACACACCAGCTATTGGAGGAGAGAACAGAGTTATAGAGACAATTAATGGATGGGGATTATTAGGAGGCCATGATTGAGAAGGGCCAATGGGGGAATTTGGCCAGGACACCGGGATTACACCCTTACTCTTTATGAGAAGTGTTCTCATCAGTGCTCTTTAGCAGGTACAGCGCCCTGGAACCGGATCTCCCGCTTCCACACGCCCAGCCGTGGCACAACCCCGCCCCCAAGCCGACGGTCTCCGTGGGCCACGAGGAAGTGTCCTGGGATTTTTAATGACCACAGAGAGTCAGAACCTCGGTTTAACATCTCATCTAAAAGATGGTGCCTTTTTACAGTATAGTGTGCCCGTCATTATACTGGGGCATTGGGACCCACACAGACCAGAGGGTGAGTGCCCCCTGCTGGACTCCCTAATACCCCTTTCAATTATGTTGCCTCTTAAAATATCTTGTTTTGCCCAAATTCTAAGGTATCATCGTATGTATCCTTCCCCGGGTAGGTGATCCCAGAATGCACCGTGATGAGCTTGTCGGGAAAATAATTCAAGATGGCGGTTGAAGTGAGAGAAATTGATATTATAAATATAATTATAATCTATTCACTGAGGAAAAGTATTTATAAATAACAGTTTAATATGAAACAAAACTGACTGTTTTACACACAGTGTGTGTGTGCGGTGTGTATTTATACTCATTAGAGGATCGTGTCATTTCTCTTGCGTCACCTGTATTGAAATACAGCGATGATTGATGTTTTTGCTTAATAAATGTTAATTCTTAACAGGTGTAGTAAAGAGGATTTATTTTACCTTTATCCACAGATATCTTGTTTGTAATAGTGAGATCTGAATATGTGACCTCATCTGCTGATGCCCCATATCACAGGAAACAAAACAAGTTATTCATCAGACATGTGTTTGAGGATTAAAGATCCACACACAGCTGTTACAGGGAAACACTTGAATAATGTGTTATTGAGTCTGACCAGACTGTAGAGGACAGTTTTCTGTCGGGGATTCTCCAGGTCGTGTCCTCTGATTCTGAACTGATGTCTGTTGGTTGATACACTGCTGATCTACAGTAGATAGAGACAAAGATCAATGATGTGTCCACATGTCAACTTCTCTTAAAGGGCACCTATTATGGAATTTTGAAAATTACCTTTCATGTAGTGTGTAACATAGATTTAAGTGAACAAAAACATCCTGCAAAGTTTTATATATGAAAGTTCACCGTAAAAAAGTTATTGTCTCTCAAAAGTACGAGTCGACTCTGAGTCAATGTAATGAATCGTTTTTCCAATGAGTCATTTTCCTTTTCGTTGTGACGTCAAGACGAAAAATTATCAAATTGTCCGCGCCCACTCATTGCGCGCGCAGACACCAGGGAAAACTTGAAAACATCATGTCGACAACAAGACACTGTGTTCTGAAGTGCATATCAAAAGCGACCTTTTTTTCACTGCCCAGGGATGAGCATGTGAAGAATCAGTGGCTAGAGTTTATATTTACAACTATACCACACAAGTATAGCCCGAACCTTGTGCTGTGTTCGCGTCATTTTAATGACGATTGCTTTATGAACATGAATGCTTTCAAGTGTGGATTCGCGAGCCGGTTGATACTGAAGGAAGGTTCAGTACCAAGTTTATTTGGATCAGCTTCCTCCTCCGAATCACAACCTGTAAGTATTATTAATAATTGTTGCTTTTATTTGTTTTTTAGCATGCTTAATAAGTATTTGTGTGTGTTGTGTACGTTACGCTCAGCGCAGCTTCTATGTCACCAATGTCCATTTTTTTGAAATATGTGAAATGTTTGTCGATGTTATTGGAGTTGTCATAAAGAATAGAGCAATAACTTGTAGTAATGCAGTGCTTTACCAATATGTTTATGCGTTGGGCTAACGCAAACAATAACTGATTGGGTGTTTACCACCGAACTTTGGGCTATGATCGCTAACATAAATCAACTCAAATTCCTTCTCTGATTTCGATTTTTTTACTACAAAGCTGTGATGGGCGTTCCGTTTCCGTCAATCTCTGCACAGAGTATACCAATCACAACTGACTGGGTCATCTGACCAATCACCGCAGGTTAGCGTCACGCAAAGGAGGGGTATGGAAAAATGAGTCGTTGGACGAATCATTTGGGAGTCGGTGAGCAAATCAGGTGAACATAAATGCATATTATAAGACAACAAATGTGTTTTTTGTCATTGCATGCATGTAAAACTGTTGTTGGGGACTCCCAAAACAATATTAGGAACATTTTAAATGCCATAATAGGTGCCCTTTAAAGATAATGTGTGTCATTTCATGTTCAAATACTTTCTTGTGTCCCTTAATATGCAGAGTAAACTATAAATAAAGGATTTGTTGATTTCAGCCAAAAGGGAAACACTGAGACTATGTGACACTATCAAAACATTTCTCTGTTTGACTTCATTTGGTGGTGAACATTAGGATTGATCAAACAATACTATGAACAAACCTTTGTTGTGTTTGTATCTCCACAGCAGGATCAGTGAGATGAGGAGTAACACGGCGACACTCAGACCCACAACCACCCAAATCACCAGATGAGAAGATGAACGGTCTGGGACAGGAGAACACGACAGACACATTTATTCATATTTTATTATTGCAAAGATCTCAGAATAACTCACTGGAATAAATGTCACCTGTGACTGAGATCCAGCTCTCGGGTGACTGTCCTCTCTCTCCGTGTTTACAGGAGTAGAAACCCTCATGTGACTTTGAGACAGTAGGGATGCTCATCTCTCCTGTCGTCTGATTCTGGAGGAGTGATCCATCTTTATAGAAATCAGCTGTGAGGATTGAGGAGTTTGTAGATCGATGTAAACAGTGTAGAGTCAGAGTATCTCCCTCAATCACAGGATGAACAGAACTCTCCAGAATCACATCACCATCTACACAACAGAGGAAATGGTGAAACAGCAGGAAGAAGGTTAAGCACATATTTAAAGTCACATATTCAGCTCTGTTTTAAGTATCATGACACTATATCTGGTGTTATATAGACTCACCATGTACTGTGATGTTAACATGAGGACTGTGTTCTCCAGATTGAGACTGACACCAGTACACTCCAGTGTCAGATGTTTTAAGGGAGCTGATTTCACATGTAGATCCTGTAGATGAACAATCTTTCATTCTCTCACTGTCTGTGTATCTTCTCACTGTCCATCCAGTGGAGTTATTGTGATCCTCACAGTTCAGAGAGAGAGAGTGAGATGAGAAGTGTTGACTTCTGCTGGGACTGATGATCAGAGACACTGAGGGACGTTGAGCTGAAATGAAGTTCAAATAAATACTGCAAGATAAATCCCTGTAGAAACTTATAGGTGAAAAATCGACATGAAAACTGAGAATGATTCAGTGCAAAGACTCCAGGATAGGAGTGATCATGTGGATCAAGATCTGGTCAGGATTGCAGCTTCTGAGATTTGAATGAAATGGAGCAAAATTGGGGATTAAGAAACCTCATCAAAAGAGCACAACAGCAGCCAAATCATGTTCAACTTAAATATAAATCAGTTACAGAGATGACTTTACAAAACTGATGAGGGGAGTCAATCAGCTGCATATCCACCATATTGTTTTCACTGTAAAATGTTTACTTCTGAAGCCGAAAATCCTGCGACAGATAACTCAGTGACTTTGTTGCATTGGAGAGACTTGAGGTGGGAGGAGTGTATTCTGGAAGAATGACCCAGCCATTAACCGAGAGGTTGGGTTACACAAAAACTACCCAAAACTGTGAAAATAATCACATAAATGACCCAACAGGCTCAACCCAGCGTTTGGGTAGAAAGAGTAACCCAGTGTTTTTTAGAGTGTGAGGAGAAAATATTTGGACGTCAGACGTTAGCACTATTCGAACAGGATTAGTTTTCATACGTTTATAGAAGTGGCTGTTTATAATAATCCCACTGAAATAAACTCATCTGTGAATTATATAATTATAACATTTCGTAACTGAGCGGATAAAGTACCACGGGTATCTCATCGGACACTGATATTACAGTGGCACGTCTGAGCAGTTTCCAAGATTTGGCTTTCTTTTATAATTTTGTTTTATTTGTCCATTCGGATGAGATACAATTTCTCAGAGGACCCTTGAGTTAGTCGAAAAATAGTAGATAATTTGCTTGTTTGTTTTAAAGAGGTTGTGTGAGAAAAACACAAACTTGTCAGATTCAGACGAGATTAAAATCACAAAGTACGTTTGTGAAACAGAAATTTCTCTGACCTCCTCAGGGAAAACTAGTCCCGTCTGAATAGGGCTATTGTGAATATTTGAGCTAAATATATCTAAACGCTGACCTAACCAAGGATGGGCCGGATGGCGCCTGTGCCCACCCAAATTAGACCCAGAATATTAGAGATTATTCTTTGACTTCAAATATTGATTTATAAGATAGTTCAGAAATGCATGAATTCTGATTTCTGAAAGTGTGAAAGAACTTTTTGAATGTGCCACTTCTCTGGGGACGAAAACTTGGCCCATCAATTTTTAATGTGGCCCACCCAAAAGTAATTTCCGTGCTGCACTCTTGCAAAGTTGTGGTGAAACATTTCATAACTACATTCATAACTGTGAAAAATGTCTAGGATTGTTTTTTTTAGGAATGATCGAGCAGATTTACTTTGTATTCTCAGAGGTTGAGTTTCCAAACCTGATATTTTCAGAACAGAAAGATGTCACCTATGATCAGGTTTATAAGAGGATCACATCATTAATTGTACAGAGTGACAGAAAATCAAGTTCCCTTTACAAAAAGCTACACTAGGATGCTGTGCTGAAGAGCGCTTTGGGAACACGTCTCAGTGTGACCAGCTGTGAATATGTATGCAACACGTCAATGAACATTGACTGGAATTTATAGCCTCTGCCGATGTAATCATTGGACGCACCTGGCGCAGTGGCTATAAATAGATGTCACCGGTGCATCATAACACATTTTGTCTTCAGAGCATTCTGTGCTGTGTGCTATCACAAACTGTCAAACTTTCTTTCCTCTGTTAGGAGTTAGATTCTGTTAGGCAGTGTGCAGTGAACCTTTTCTCTTTTCTGTTTCCTCTGACGGGGCGGGTGCGAGCATTGTGATCTGCTTTTGGGCAAAATACTTTGCATTCACCTCGCTCACTTCCGGGAGTCAGTGCCCACACTTCACTCGTGGGGCTCTCGCATGGATCTGAGAGACGGGTTCGTCCCTTTCGCTCGCTCTCTCCCCAGATCCAGCTGGTCCTTCCCGTGATCTCGAAGTGCGCAACGGCGCCTCTTTGGTTCATGAGGAGGACCGTGACTCTTTTGGTTCAGCTGATATAGAGTTATCCACCTTTGAGCATTCCGGGTTTGATAATAAATCAACAGAGGAATTGCTCAACGCTTCAAATAGACTGGCCATGCCAACAAGAGACCCCCAAAAGCTCCAGATTGGAGGATAGATTTTTGTCTGGTGGCCGGGGAAAGGGAACGCCTCATCAGTCCCTTCCCTTCTTTTATGACCTCCATGATGAGCTTTCTCGTTCATCGAGGAAACCCTATTCTTCCCGTGTTCACGTGCCCTTGACGTCGATATATTCGACTATCGGTATTCGATGATGCCGCCGGCTGAAGAGACACTTGCGGGTTATCTCTCACCGGGCTCGGCATCATCACTGAAAAGACCCTCCCTCCCCACGAAGCTGTGCAGGACCACCTCCACGAAGTGGGGAAGGCGTATCAAGCGGCGGGTCAGGCTGGTGCTGCCCTGCACACCATGGCGGTCTTGCAGGCATACCAGGCTGATCTGCTTAAGGACCTGAGTGCAGGTTCCATGCTCGACTGAGATTCGTCAAGCTACGGACCTGTCTCTTCGTGCGACCAAGCAGACAGCCCGTGCTATTGGCCAGCCTATGTCCGCGTTGTTCAGCACGGAGAGACACTTATGGCTCAACCTATCGGCCATCAAAGATAAAACTTTTCTACTTGATGCCCCAATTTCACCTTCTGGGCTTTTTGGAGACGCTATGACTACGGTTATCTCCAGGTTCCAGGAGGCAAAAAGCCATGAGGAAGCATTTGGACAATTCTTCCCTCGCCGAACTCACTGGGCGGGGCCATTGGACACATTTATTCATATTTTATTATTGCGAAGTTCTCAGTATAACTCATTGAAAATACAGTATGTTTTATCTCACCTGTGACATTGACCCACAATGCATCACTGTAGTTTGTGTAGTAAACTGGTTCTCCTCTTCCAGCTCTACACCAGTACTGACCTCCATCAGACACTGAATCAATATGGACTCTGTAGGAGTTTGTTTCTGTCTTCTTTTTCTCAGAGTTCTGTGTGTGTTTGTACCAGTAAAAGTCCCATCCAGCGGTCTGAGTCATGTGACAGATCAGAGTCACCGTGTTTCCTGTCAGTGCAGCTCCTGCAGTATCTGATGTGAGTTCAGGATTGAGCTTTGAGTCTGTGGTGAAGAACATTTGGGTCATTAATAAACAGAGTTCATCTTCTGCTCGTCTTTACTACAGTAATTACTGACCTTTAACAGAAAGAATAACACTTGTGTTCTGTGATGTTGCTGGTCTTCCATCTCTTTCCTCGACAGCAGAACTGATGTTGATCAGACTCAGTAGCTCCTCTGATAGTGAGAGTGTTTGTGTTTACAGTGTAACGCTCAGACTCAGACACTACAGTTCTGTCTTTATACCACTCATATCTCCAGTTACTGTAATCAGACTCAATGTCACACTTCATGATCACTGTCTCTCCAGTGAAAACAGATGTTTCTGGATGTACAGTGAGTTTAGCTGTGGGCAAATCTGTACAGAGAAGTAAATATTTACTCAGAGCTCCTGATAAACACTCAGTACAAACTGAATAAACTTTGTAAAAGTCTACAGAGATGCGCACACACCTGATACTGTGAGTGTAAGTTCATCACTGGTGTGTGTGTAGCGTGATCCTCTTGTCTCTCCTCTACAGCTGTATTTACCTTGATGGGAGAATTCAACACTGCTTATTTCACACTCATGTTTTGTGCATTGATTGAGAATGTTGATGGTCCCATCTTTAATCCAGCTGTATCTCCACTCAGTGTGTGTTTGTGTCTGTATGTCACATGTGAGAGTGACTGTCTCTCCTCTGAACACATGATGATCTGGATTTACACGCACTTCAGGTTTTGGTCTCTCTGTATAAAAACAAATAAATATTGGTCACAAATTAAGAGTGTAATCAGGAAAACTGGAAATAAAAATACTGCAAATTGTAAATCCATTAAGATCCTTTTGAATTATTATATCTACACATTTATTTGGTGTATTTGATTATAATGTAACAGACGATCACTCACCGATGACAGTAAGAGTGACATCATCACTCCAATCAGAGGAGAACGGCCTTGATGTTCTGATACCTCGACACTTCCATTTCTGGCTGTTTTGTAAACAAATTTTTTTAATGACATACGTCATCTTATTAAAGTTTTGAACATCACGACCATCACAAGACCATCTGTATGTCCAGTCTGTCACTTCTGTCTCCTGTATGTCACATGTGAGAGTTACAGTCTCTCCTCTGAATATCGGTGATGTTTCAGGATTTACAGTCAGAACAGGTTTATCTGTAAGAACCAGAAACAAACACACAACTCTCACTTTACACACACACATGTTGCATCTACAGTTTAATTCACAGTCTCTTTCTGCTCTATAAATAAATAAATGACCAAATTTGTGTTGGCAACCGTTCCTCACCAGTAACCCAACAGCGCTATCAGTTGGCAGTGCAGACTTGTTAGAGAGCAGCACATCACGTTAATGTGGCCATAATGATAATATGCTTTTAACTGGTATTTATTTAGAAACAAATCTAAAATGTCAATAAAATAGTTATGGCTGTGAAGAAAGCAGGAAATGATGTCATCAAGGGGCGTGTTTCATGTCAAACTGCACACATGTGGGTCAAGTGCAGGTGGAGCTGTCACCGTCTTTGCTGCCTAATAGTGGTGTAACGGTGTCACGTTCACTGTTGTCTTTTGTTTTTGTACTGTTATTTTGAAGTTTAGTTTAGTTCCTGTTTCCTGTTTTGGTTTTTGTAGTCCTTTGTAGTTTCTTTTATTCTGTCATGTTCCCTGTTGTCTTTTGTTTTTGTACTGTTATTTTGAAGTTTAGTTTAGTTCCTGCTTCCTGTTTGGTTTTTGTAGTCCTCTGTAGATTCTTTGTATCATTGGTGTTCCCCTGATTGTTTATCTTTCCCTGATTGTTTCCTCCAGGTGTCCCTCATTCCATTCTTTGTTCCCTCCTGTATTTAAACCTGGTTCTTTGTTCAGTCTTTGTTGGGATTTGTGAATAAACATTCCGATAGGTTCAGACGTGAAAACAAACTTGTGAGTTTGACTGGGGACGAAGGGCGGTTGAGCACGACTGCTCCGTGAATGGATCAGAGGTAGGTGGCTGGAATAATATGGATTATGATGGAGAAGATGAAGAAAGGGAAGAAAGTAGGGGACGGATGAGTGACAAAAGAACCAAAGGGAATAAAAGAGTCAGGAATGAGAAAGATAATGATACAGAAAGTGAAGAAGAGGGGCAAGGTATGGTTCAAAAAGAAAGAGAGGAAAAGTATGTAGTCATAATAAGATTTAATGAAAAGAATCAGGGGAGTATGAAGAAAGTTAGCCCACTAGTGCTAACATCAACTCTGGCAAACAAGATAGGGGATATCGAATATGCAAAGGTTCTAAATGATGGCAATTTATTGGTGAGATGTGCTGATGCAGTACAAATGGAAAAAGCGCTAAAAGTTAAAGAGATAGGAAAATGCAAGGTGGAAAATACGGGAAGGGTAGGAACTTCGGATGGGAGGTGGAAACATAGGAGTGATAACAGGGGTGCCAATAAGTATTAGCATGGAAGAATTAAAAAGGAATATTAAAGGAGGAAAGTACTTAATGTACAAAGATTGAAATCAGCAAAGGAAGGAGTGATGAGAGATAGTGAATCGGTGTCAGTAGAATTTGAAGGAGAACATGTTCCAAAGAAAGTATTCTTGGGTTTTATGAGTTATCCAGGCAGGATGTTTGTACCAAAGCCGATGAGGTGCTTTAATTGCCAGAGATTTGGGCACACAGCAAAGAATTGTAATAGGCAGAGAAGGTGTGCTAGATGTGGAGGAGACCATGAATATGGGAAGTGTGGTACAGGGATCCCACCAAAATGTTGCAGTTGTGGAGGTGCCCACAATGTGGCATATGGAGGGTGTGAAATTATGAGACGGGAGACTAATATTCAAAAGATAATAGTGGAGAAAAGGATATCCTATGCTGAAGCTGTAAGAGTGTCAAAAGAGAGGGTAGATGTAATGAGAGAGCCAGAAGTTGTGGAAAAACAAGTACAATATCAAAGAACCAATGAAAGAATGTATGTGGGAAAAAGAGATCTAGTTACATTCATAGCAGGGGTGATTAATAGCACTGCAGAAGTTAAATCAAAAAATGAAAAAATCCAGTTGATAGTTAAAGCTGCAGTTAATCATTTAGGACTGGTAGGACTGACGTGGGAAGAAGTAAGAGAGAACCTTACTATTCAGTCAAGTCAAGAAGCGTCATGGGTTGGTTAATCATTTTAATGGTAATTCTTTTACAATGGAATGCTAGAAGCTTGATGGCAAATGGTCAAGAATTTAAGCATTTCATAAATGAATTGGAAGAGAAACCAGATGTGATGTGTATACAGGAAACTTGGCTGAAACCAAGTCTTGATTTTGTAATTCATGGATACACTGTGATTAGGAAAGATAGGATTGATGGAGGAGGAGGTGGGTGTGCAACATTTATAAAGCTTGGATTGACTTATAGGTTAATAGAAATGGGAGATGAGCAGGAATATATAGCGGTGGAGGTGTGGGAAAGAGGGAGGGATAAGTGTTATTAACTACTATAACCCATGTAAAAGGTTGATGATTGATAATTTATTAAGTATTCAAGGTCAGGATAGACAAAAAGTAATTTGGTGTGCAGACTTTAATGCTCATAGCCCTGTGTGGGGGAGGACAAACAGATGCAAATGGTAAGATAATTGAAGAATTGATGGATGAAAGAGAATTGGTCAGTCTGAATGATGGAAGGGGAACTAGGGTAAATTTAGTAACAGGAATGGAATCTGCATTAGACTTAACATTAGTGTCTAACACTTTGGCTGGAAATACTAGATGGGAGGTATGGCAAACAACTACACTGGGTAGTGATCACTACCCAGTTTTATGCAGAGTAGGTGGGAGGGAAGAAATAAGGGTAGAAGAAAGGATCCCAAAGTGGATATTTGGGAAAGCAGACTGGGATCAATTCAAGAGGATGAGTGAAGAAATAATGACTAGGATTGAAACAGCAGGAAGTATAGAGGAGATAAGTAACCAAGTTACGTCAGCAATCATAATGGCAGCGGTAGAAGCTATTCCTAAAGGGAAAAACAGAGGTAATCGGAAATTGGTGCCTTGGTGGAATGAAGAGTGTCAAAAGGCAGTGAGGAAAAGAAATAAAGCGTTTAAACTAGTAAAGAGGGATCACAATATGCAGTCATTAATTCAGTATAAAAAGCGCAGGCAGAAGTGAGAAGAACTATTCGGCAGGCAAAGAGGGCAAGTTGGAGTAAATTTTGTGATGAAATTGGAAGGTCAACACCGGTGGGTAAGGTATGGTCTATGATAAAGAGGATGGGTGGAGATAGGAGACAGTGGGAGTACCCAGTATTGACATTAGAGGAGGAGATAGGTGTCACCAATCTGGAAAAGGCAGAATTAATGGCAAAGTCGTTTACAAAGATACACAGTTCAGAAAATTTATCAGAAGAAGAGAGAAGGAGAAGGTCAGTAACTTTAAATAGGAAGGAAGAGACTGGTAGTGTCATTGATGAGCCTTTTTCTCTGGCGGAATTGGTTAGAGCGATTAAAAGAGCAAAGCCTACTTCTCCAGGAAAGGATCAGGTGTGTTATGTAATGTTAAAACATCTTGGTGAAAGATCTTGGGAATAGGAGAGAAGAGGCTGTGATGACGAGGTTAAGGTTGGGACACTGTTCGCTGAACAAAACACTAAATATGATAGGGAAGCACCAGACAGGGTTGTGTGAGGGATGTCAAGAAGAGGAGACAGTGGAGCACATAATTATGAGGTGTAGGAGATATGAAATGCAGAGGCAGGTGATGAAGAATAAGTTGAGGCAGATTGGGGTGCAAGAGATTACATTAAAAGGGTTATTAAGAGCAGTAAATGGGACACAGAATAGAATATTGATGACTTTTTTAAGGGAGGCAGGAGTTTTCAATAGGATTTAATTGATAAATTAAGTTTGTTGTGTGTGTGTGAGTGTTTATTTGAAGGGAATTAAGGTTATGTAAGTGTAGGAAAGAGAATGTACAATGATGTTTTGTAGTTATAGTATCTGATCCACACTCCGGAGCAGAGGGGGCGGTAATGCACCAAAAAGCTGGATGCCAACCGCCGTTAAATTGGAAAGAAGAAGAAGAAGAAGAAGAACAGTCTTTGTTGATCGTTGTTGAATGTTGATGTTTTGTTCATGTTCGCTGCTCCTGTCATCCTCTTGTTCATTCGAGGTTTCCTTGTCCTTGTGGATGTTTTTGCCCCTCTCTGTTCTCCCGTGTTTTAGTTTCCTTTTTCCCATTGTGGACCTTTTATTTTGTTCCTGTGTTGTATTGTTATTATTTACTTGAGAATAAAGCCGCGTCTGGATCCTCACCTCCCGTCTACCTTCCCCTGACTTCCCTAATTCATTACAGAACGATCGACCAACTATGGATCCAGCGGTTCTACGCACAAACTACAACCTGCTCTGCTTAAAGCAAGAGGACCGCCCTAGAGAGGACCACATCCGCGACTTCCTTACACTGGCGAGTATATCGGATTTCCCGTACTCCTCTCTGGTGGTTTTCTTCAGGGACAACCTGCGGAGTTCGCTGAAGGAGCGGTTGCCGCAGACGACGCGCGGCTGGAGTCTTCGCGACTTCCTGGAGGCGACTTTGCTGGTCTGTGGCTCGCCGTTCACCGTGGGCGTCACTGAGGAGGACTCTACTTCTCCTCCCTCAGAGGTGACTCTCCAGTCGCCCATGGCGCTTCCTGTCGCGCCAGCTCCACCTGTCAGCGAGCCCACCTCCACGCCTGTTGTTGTCTTTGAGCCAGCATGGTCAACTTCATCCGCTCGGAGGAGGAAGAGAAGACATGCTTCCGCCTCCCAGCCTACGCCTGCCCTGGTCTGCGAGCCACTGCCCACGCCTGCCCCAGTCTGCGAGCCAGTGCCCACGCCAGCCACGGTCAGCAAGCCTGAGCCCACGCCAGCAACGGTCAGCATGTCTGAAGCCCCAAACGTTGGTGAGCCAGTGCCAGAAGCCTCAAACGTCAAAGAGCCAGCGCCTGTAGCCTCGACCGTCCCTGAGCCAGCGCCTGTAGCCTCGACCGTCCCTGAGCCAGCGCCTGTAGCCTCGACCGTCCCTGAGTCAAACTGCACACATGTGGGTCAAGTGCAGGTGGAGCAGTCACCGTCTTTGCTGCCTAATAGGGGTGTAACGGTATGAAAACCGCCACAAACATTAGCACGGTATTACGGTTTCACAGTATTTAGGTGCGATGATAATATTAAAAGCTGTTCAATATTTGATTATAACCAATTCTTGAACTTTATTTCTGATTTCTTCAACTTTAATCCTTTAACTTTAGATCTTGAACATCGGGACACTCTCTTAATCCAACAAGGTAAAAAGAAAAAGAAACATGTGCAGTAGTCAGATGATTATAACTAAAATATTTTGTTATTGTTATTATATTATTTATTAAATTGATTTGTAATGATTATTGCCCAGTTTAACACTTCAAATATGCATTTGCGTGAATTCAGTATTTTGTTGCATTTGTGATTTATTTAAATTATTTATTGCCATTTTGTCCAAAACTGACAATTTCTGCCACAGTTTCACTGTCAATTTCTTGCATTCATATTTTCAATGTCAATTTCCTGAACACCAAAAGCATTTTGTAAACCCAATTTAGTACAATGTTTTAAAATAAAAGATATTATTAGTATTTTCAAACACATTGTCCTGCTGTTGCGGCACATTATAATGTTGAACGAGGGTTTAAATCCGTTTGCTGCATTTGTGAATGTGACAGAAATCATAAACATAACTTTAGTCTAACTAGTCATTACAAATCATGTAAAACTACATTGAATCTTGTGTTTTTATGAAACGGGCTATAATTTATTATCCCGTGTACTGTATTTCCACATACATTCATCTCCGTGAAGTCCGTGGGATGGTGCTTAATGTTTGAAGTGTTTCCCGTCTGAGCCGATAACTTTTGCAGCAAACTTTACAGACTGGGTCTCATCAACATTGATGGAGCTTCGTGGGTCTTTTACAAGTAATCCCAGACAGCGGAATAAAGGTTCAGGCTCGTCCGGACATGTCTGTATATGTTTCACTCGTGCTGGACTTCTGATGTGCTCGTGATGCGCTCGCGACACCTGCATGTCACCTTTAAAACTGAGTGACAGTCAAATGCAACACGAGGAAGAAGCAATTTTATTTTATCTAGCAAGTTTATATGATGATGTGTAAATGTCGCAGATTCTGTCTTAATGAGAAACAGATTCACTTTCTTCTTGTGTTTTTGGTGGTCAGTTTCATGCCAAAACAGGCGGGGCTCAAACACCATAGCCAACATTAGAATATTGCCGCTATTGTAGGGAGGTTTCAAATAGGTTGTGTATGAAGACACTCCCATATGTGTTAGTAAACGCAATGTCTCTTTCCCTTCGTCTCAGGGAACCGAGGTTACGTACGTAACCGAGACGTTTCCAGAGGAGATGCTCCACGAGACTTCATTCATATCAGGTGTGTCTCGTCACACACTGCCACCGTAATCTCAGCGCCCCTCCTCCTGCCCGCTCACGTCATGAACTCGGTCCGCCCCTCTTAATGTCTTCTTCTTCTTCTTCTTCTTTTTTGTATTTGTCTTAAATAGATAATTACCGCCATCATAAAAGCTTCTTTATGGTTAATTGTTAAAGTGATGTTTAAAGTATTACATTCATAAATATTTTCAGAAACATGTGAGTTTAAAGTGCCGATAGTGAACAGAGTCGAGATGAGCGTTTGATGTGTTTTTGACAGTGCTTCATCTGAGTATGTAGATGTCATGAAGCGATGGTCCGAGGTTTGTTATGTTCATATCATTCACTAATTTGAGTTGTTCTGACAGACAACAACTTCACAAGTTGATCCTGAAAGTCATTGTTACTCCAAATAACTCTTAAATGTTTGTTGTTCTCCGTCTGAATCGCTCGTTTCGGTAGTTTTTACATTGTGTCTCGAGACCAGAAACACAAAACAGGCAATTACAATCATCATGTGTCGTCCAGTAGTTGCTCAGGAAAACTGTGGATCTGCTGATGATGCATATGATTATAATATAACAGATGATCACTCACCGATGACACGAAATGACACTTCATCACTCCAGTAAGTGTCGATCTGTCTATATGTGCTGATAGCGATACACCTGCATTTTCTGCTGTACATTGCTGTAATCTTGAGCTCTTTCCAATAAACATATTGAACATAAACACCATCACAAAACCATCTGTATGTCCAGTCTGTCACTTCTGTCCCCTGTACGTCACATGTGAGAGTGACAGTCTCTCCTCTGAATATCGGTGATGTTTCAGGATTTACAGTCAGAACAGATTTAGGAATCTCTGTAAGAACCAGAAACAAACACACAACTCTCACTTTACAAAACACACATGATGATTTATAACTTAAACACTTACATTTTGGACACTGAGCAGCTCATGATTTCAGCGACCAATGTTTGACAAAGTTCATTACGCTTCATTCAGCACTTTATCGCTAATGGTTATTAATTATCCCTCTCTCTCTCTCTCTCTCTCTCTCTCTCTCTCTCAATATATATATTGTTGAGCTTGCATATCTCTGAGTGATCGATTAGAAGACTTTGTTCTAGCAACTGGCCTGAATCTCTCTCACACTGAATAATTCATGTTGTCCAGTTTAATATATGTAGTAATATATTTGTTACTTTCACCTGGAGATATTTATAATACTGTAACATTTATAACAGTATTGTAACTCGGGCTGCAACTAACGATTAGTTTGATAATCGATTAATCTAATGATTATTCGACTATTCTGTGATTATTGCAACGATTAATCATTAGCTCTTAACTGATTATTCAGCTTCTGCCCGACTTGAAAGGTTTGTATTAAACGTGCTTACTAACAATAAAGAGGACCAATTTATCTTTTAAAAATACCTCTAAATGACATTCACTGAATAAAAGGGGTTAAAAATAAATTCACTGCAAAAATCGTATTTTTATCAAGTGTTTTTGTCTTAATTTGTCTTGAGAAACAACATATAAGACATTTAGACTTGCTATAAGATAATGTTCTTCACGATAAGAAATGCAGTGACACATCTATTATGATACAATAAGTCACGAGTCATCACATTATAATCTTGCTGCATTAAGCGTGCATGCTTGAGGGATGAGCGTCCCATGACAGAGTGTGCATCAGCCCGGTGCAGTTTCAATCTCTCACCTTTAGATCAGGACACATCACGTGGCTCATAGAAGAGGCGTTGACCGCACAGAGAAATTACAGTTTAAGAGTTTGTAGTCATTTATATGATCTGCCTCCATATTGTTTGAACATAAATAAAGCTATAACGCATTAAATATATCGGCATTAAAGATGTAACGCAGGGGTGTTTCCTTTAAAGACGCTCGACATGCAAGTTTTGCTTGTGTTGTTAACGTTAAATAATCATTTCAGCAGCAATAGTCACAGTAAACATACATGGCACAGCGGCCCCTCAACAAACTAGAGCAAAAGAACAAACAAACATTGCCGTTTATCAAGCGCTGAAACTTTTCTTCTTGCAGAACAATCTGGAATAATGTTAAACATTGTAACATTCACCTCTTTATAAGCTGAACATGTTCAGAGCGTTTCATCTTTGTGACACCTGCGCTAAAAACAATCTAGACGCAGAGCAACGAATGAAACTGAATGCAGGTGTCTCAACATGCATTTTTTTTCTGTCTGTTTTTTTCTGCATTGTTGCTGACTTATTGACTGTATTTGACAGATACAAAAATTGCTCTGTTTTTCACTCTTTCCCATTCATTTTCAATGGTCGGTCAATTTTGACAGTGAATACCAAAGGTGACTTTTTTTTTTTATGACTACTTGAATCTAGCACAATTAGATTTTTATATGTTCAAATGTCAAATGGAGGAAAAGTCACCAAATCTCATGCTGATCAGATAAAATAAACATCCTGGTTACTTCCGTAACCTCCATTCCCTAATGGAGGGAATGAGACGTTGTGTCGATGTTGTGACACTAGGGGTCGCTCTTGAGAGAGCTCTCTGATCTTTGATAAAAGGCCAATGGGAATTAGTGATTTCTAGTGGAGACATGTGAAGTAAGATGCAGTTTACCAACAGGGAAACGTTTTTAAGTGGAATATACATCGCAAGGGGTTACCTACGGGGAACCAGCGCATGCGGCGCACCTGTCCCAGTACGGGGTTTATATAGCATAAGCACTGAGCCGACAGCGTGTTTCTCCACAAACTTGCCTGACACAGGGCTAGGAGAAAGTCAACCAGGAAACACATTTGTGAATGCTACTGGTAATCAACAACACGCATCTTCAGCTCAAGTGAGGTGAAAGCTGCTATGTGCAAGCGATATACCCGACCGGATGACCTGGACTTACAGGTTCATTCCTGCTAAGACACGGGACGAAACCGGCTCAACAAGGAGATTGTAGAATCTCACAAAGTTGTTGGGTGTAGCCCAGCCCGCTGCTCTGCAAATGTCTGGTAGATAAGTGCCACTTGTTAGAGCCCAGGAGGCCGCCACACTCCTGGTGGAATGGGCTCATAGCCCTGCAGGGAGAAGCATGTGCTGGGTAAGCAACGTAGGCCCTGGCTGTCAGGGACAACATAAGCCTACAGGCCCTGGACAAGTGCTTCGGGCACCCGCGCCAGGTGGTTGTGCTCTGCGGGCATAGGTGCACTGCTAGTGCCTTGTCCACTGGGGCATCGCAGAGTAACCCCTGGCCATTCCGCCATCGAGGGTAGAGAGAGCGGGGGAGATCAGAAAAGAGAACGATCAGGACCGGGCAGTGAAAGGTGCCTCCCACGATCTTGTCAGCTCCTCATGCACCTCAGGGAATAAAGGCACTGGGGCAGGGCTGTGAGTGCCACTGTGAGCCAAGATACCAATCATCGAGCCGAGAATATACGCATTTAGAATGGAAAATACTCTTTAGAATATACTCTAAATGATCTGCCGAAGCACCTAGGGGTGATCTCTGCAGTGCACATATGCAGAGAGTGGAGAAAGCAGCCGTAATGCGCGGTAAGGATCCAGCAGAAGTGAGAATGGAAGCTTTTTTTGCTGCATGAGAAACTAAACACATACACAACCTGGTCTCAGACCATCATGCAGTGTATGAAGATGTGCCAACACAAAAATTATAAATTACATTTACATTTATGCATTTGGCAGACGCTTTTATCCAAAGTGACTTACATTGTACTTATAATGGGACAATCCCCACAGAGCAATCTGGAGTTAAGTGCCTTGCTCAAGGACACAATGGTGGTGGCTGTGGGGCTCGAACCAGCGACCTTCTGATTAACAGTTATATGGTTTAGCCCACTACGCCACCACCACTCATAAATTATATATCTTCTTCACTACACTTCAAATCATGAACAAAAATCAACAATTTATTTATGAATTATGAGTTACCTGGACTTTGTGCAGAATAGCTGTTAGACATCAGCACTGAAAGTAAAAAAGAAGCATTTCCATTAATTCAACACAACACAATTCAATACAGATGTTGCACTACAATTATCTGATGGACCCAGATGTAAAATTTCCATCATGGTGTAAATTTATCAATCATGTTAGTTTAGATTTCCCTGATATGTAGTATAGTCTAATTGATTTTCTTGATATATTCAACATTTTCAGTTGGCAATGCACGTGTCTGTTGAAATAGCTGTTCTATTCAATAATTCACAGTTTTTAAAAGTGTACTTAAATAACAGAATTTCTAGATGCAATCTGGTGATCTTTTTACACACAGACATACAGGGCGAGCAAGAGACAGATGGGACGTTCTTGAACGATTTGTTCATTTTGAACAAAACTTTTATATGACTCGAAAGAATGAGTCTCAGAGAGGGATTCATTCATTTGACACAGGACAGCCGCATATGATCTGTACAGATAAGACTAATGATTAGTTCATGTACAGAGTCTGTGTTCTATGGAGCCTCTTAAGGGTCAAGATAGTGGGCAAAACATTAGATGGGTGGGGAAAAAAATTAACAAATGCTTTTGCGTTTTGTTGCGAATTTTTGCGTTCTCTCACAAAATGTGCATCATAAAGACAGTCTTCTGCAATCTCTCTTATGTGTATTCCAGCATTATTCCAGCTTTTGAGTTCAAAAGAAGAGAAAGTCTGTGCATTGAAAGAGTGAAGCCCAAAAGACAACACTTATGCAATGCACAAATTATAATCTTCAATTTATGAATGCGTGTAAAATAAAGACAACACAGTTAAAATGACATTAAATGTGAGTGGTCTACACCCCTGTATGTCACCATTCATCAGTAATGAAAGGGTGTTTGTGGCTCATTTTGTTCAACACACATATATATAAAATATGAAGAGATGAAACACAACAAAGTTACAACATGTACACAAGTCCATCATCTTTCACATGAACACAGACAGATGCATTTGATCTGTAACACACAGTAATAACTGCAGTCTTCACTCTCATCATCACTATAACACCAAACATTATTTATATATGAACAGAATAAAGAATACATGAACACTGAGACAGTAAATCTACAGTATAGACCTGTGCACCCACATCACCATCATGTGTTTCACACACACAGAAATAACAGAAGATAATATAGAATATAATAAAACACTCACAGAGTATAAGAGGCAGCACACTGGACTCCATACTGTCACTTTAATGATCAGTTTCATCTGTGCTGTCTGTCTAAACCAAACCCTTCCTGTGTTCAAACATCATTTCACACTTCAGAGACAGAGATAATAGGGCATATTTCAAGGGTCTACAGACCAATGCACGCACAACTCAAAATAAGATATTTTACTTCTCTTTTCGTGCATTCAAGCTGTTGAAGATGTTCCTCTTTAATTTGAGTAAAGACTTGAACATGAACATCTAAACACACACATGCAAATCATGTCGACTGAATCAGACACAAAAGTGACTCTGCAGTGAATTAAATTCAGACTGTCTGTGATTCACAGTAAGATTTAAAATGTGTTTTTAAACTCTCTCAGTATCAGGATGCTAAAGAAGTGAAACTGCTACACCAAATCTGCTCCTGGTTCCTGGAAACAAACTCAAACAGAAAAACTGTGAAAACAGAGTGAGAATGTTTAAAGTCACATGTGAAGAGAAGATTGTGACAGTGATAAAACAACAACATGGCAAAACAATCCATGCAATTACTAGAAAATTAAAAGATCTCCATGTTTTACACCACATATAGGTATTGCATTTAAAATTGAATTTAAATTCATTTGTTTTTAGACATTTTTATTAAGATCCAGTGAAAATATGTTCATCAATGAAATGCTCAAACAACTTTCTGAAGGTTGAGTGATTGACTTTACCTTATTACATGCTTTTCAAAAATAAGTGAGAAAAGACTAAAAAAGTGATAAATGTGTATTTTACGTTTAGTTGAAATGTGTAACGTGTAGATGTTGGACAGAATGACCCAGGAGAAGGGAAACAGTTCCAAAATATTTATTCACAATAATATATAGAAAGTAAATCATGCGCCACCGTGCAGTGACTAGTTATTTAATGAATTCACCAGCGGAGTGTGTGTGTCGTGGAAGTGAGGAGAAGTTTGGAAGAATCCTTCATAGAAGTTAGGTAATGTGAGTGATGTCCAGCAGACAATACAAGTAATAGCAGAAGTGTAGATCCCCGGCACGCGGGCATAGACTGGAATTCCTCCGTGGATTGTCAGGCTGAAACTCAGCAAAGACTGGAAGGCAAACCACATCCCGAACAATGCGGGCAACCAACAGAGTGACAAGACAGGACCAGCTAAACAAAGAGAGCGAGGTTAGTACTCAACTTGATATAATCATCTGGCGAAGAAACAGAGAAACATGAGGGCATAAGTAGGGAGTGTAATCAGGCTGGAACAGGTGTTGCTCAATAAGCGAATTAGTGTCAAGGTCGGTGCTGCCCTGAGAACAATGAATGTTTCCATGGAAACGCCGTTCATGCCAGTTCTCCACCGTTCGTGTACACAGGCTGCTCCGCAAAGGAGATTATGCAGCACGTGTTGGTGCCGGTGCTCCTGTTTATCTGTCCACTGTGCTCGAGTATCTCACAGCTGAGATTCTGGAGTTGGCCGGAAACGCCGCTCAGGACAACAAGAAGACTCGTATCATTCCCGTCACCTGCAGCTGGCAGTGCGGAACGACGAGGAGTTGAACAAACTCTTGGGTGGAGTGACCATCGCTCAGGGTGTTGTGCTCATAGATATTATATAGAGACTAAATGCCCTATTGGCCGCTGCTCACTGAGAAATACGGCCGCCATCTTAAACCGGTCGTACTCCTAGTTTTGTTGCGCGGCAGCAGTTAAGATGCCAGAGCACTGTGGAGCATTTTCCTGTTCTAATCGGCGGACCATCGCAAATAGGGCCCGGGGGATTACTTTTCACAAGTAAGTTTTAACATTACCGTACTATTGGTTGTATTGTGTAATATAATATTACCAGATAATTGAGAAGGAGCAAGGATCTTTGATATTACTGTACTGAAATCGTAGTTTACTGCACCAGCCGGTGTTCACCCGGCATGGAGAGGTGGGGTAAAGTAATAATTACAAGAGCTTCTCGGTTATCAGATACAAGCATTCAACGGCCCTGTTGTATAAACATAGGTTATTTGTGTTTGCGCTCGTGATATCAGGATGCAATGTGTGAGAGAGTGAGAGTGTGTGTGTGAGAGAGTGTGTGTGTGTGAGAGAGAGAGAGTGTGTGTGTGATAGTGTGTGTGTGAGAGAGTGTGTGTGTGAGAGAGAGTGTGTGTGAGAGAGAGAGAGAGAGAGAGTGAGTGTGTCACAAATCATTATAAATAGTTTGTTCAACTTATTAAAATATCTTACTTTACTGCAACTATCTGTTTCTGATTCTTTATCATATTTATATTGTGTGATTTATAAAATACCTTATATCCTGTATCACATAGGTAGATCAAGATGGCGGCGGCGTGAGTGTTTGGTGCGGACTGGTCTGCTAATTATGGAATTATTTGACTTCAACTAATCTTACAATAAGTACTATATTGAATATGAAAGTCTACAAACAAAGCTTTCGTTAATTATTGATTTGCGCAAGTACTACAATGGAACAATCTGCGTCAAATAAATTCCTTTTGGACGCACTGCAACAATTAAAGTCCGAAATGGTTTCCCATTTTGATGTGAAGATGGATAGTCTACAGATGAACTTAGACACAATAAAGCTTTCTCTATCAAGCCTGGGAGAACATATATCGGAGCTTGAACAAAGAGTCGGTGGCAACGAGGATAATATATCTGATCTTGGAAAGCGTATTAAAACACTTGAGAGTGAAAACGATTACCTGCGGGACAAGGTGGATGATTTTATGGATGCATTTTATTCATGTTCCCGAGAAGTCGGGAGAGAAAGTTTTTCTACTCCCCCAGTTATTGAAAGGACTCACCGCTCTCCAATGCATCAGACCAAGGACAGCACTAGGCCAAGGGTGATTATGGTGAAGTGTCTCAGTCTCCATGATAGGCATAAAATCCTCCAACTTGCCCGGGAGAAAAAACATCTTGAGTATAATGGTGATCGTATACATATATTTCCTGACTTCAGTGCTGCTTTGCTTAGCAAGTGACGTCAATTCGATGATATCAAGAAACAACTCCGACAACGCAAATTGGAATATTCTCTGATTTATCCTGCCACTCTCAGGATTACTCTCAATGGGAAACCTCTTTTGTTCAAAACTCCAGCAGAAGCGAACTGTTTTCTACAGGGCGCTGTAAAATGCTGACTGATTGACTTTACTTTACTTATTGACTTTATTTGACGTTATTTGACGTTATTTGAGGGAACTTGCTGCAAAATGAAGGCTTGGATTGTTTTGAATTGAATAGATGAGAAATGAGATCACTTAATTGTGAAAAAAAATCGTGTTCTATAAGCTTAAAAGTTTTCAAAATTGCTGATAAAAAGTTGAAGCATATTTTCCTGAGTTGTATTGTGAGATTTATTTATTTTTATAATGTTACTGGAATGGTTCTCTTTTGTTTTGTTCATACTGGGAATTTAAGAAGTAAATGATGTAAATACAACATTTAGTATATATTGGCAGATAGTTTGTTTCCTTTCTTATTCTTTATTTTTAATTTTTATTTACAATGTTCTGGACCAGGCAGTTTGTGCTTGTTTGTGTGTGTTTGGAGAAACGAGTGTGGTTGTGTGTGTCTGTTTATGTGTGTTGCTCTTCCATCCAATCCCATGTTCATCTCTCTTATCTTTTTTTGAATGACTATGGTTAAAGGTTTATTAGTTATTCACCTAAATATTAGGAGTTTACGTCATAAAATTGATCTTCTTAGAGCATGGCTTTCTTATAACAAACCTGCTGTTATTACTCTATCTGAAACTTGGTTAAATAGTAAAGTAAGTGATGATGAAATAAGTCTTGATGGCTATACTATATATAGAGTAGACAGAGGCAGTCGTGGTGGAGGAGTTGCTACTTATGTTTCTGCAAGTCTATCTTCTGAACTTATTATTGCAAGTGAAAGTCCCATGCACTTTGAATGTCTTTTTGTTAGAATATGTTTTCATCAAAACAAACAGTTAATTATAGGAAACATATACAGACCCCCTAATTCTCCATCTGAATCAACAAATAATATTCTTAGTACTATCAATTCTTTAAATTGTTTTGACGAAATTATAGTATTGGGAGATTTCAATCGAAATTGGCTTGATAGGTCCTCTCTGAAAGAGAGGAATCAGTTTGAAAGCCTAAATCTTACTCAATTAATACAGGAGCCTACTAGAGTGGAGGGGAACTCCAGGTCTCTCTTAGACTGGATTTTGGTCACGCATCCCAACAGAATCGCTGATTCAGGTGTTTTATCTGATTGTTTCAGTGACCATTCAGTTATCTTTTGTATCTGGAAAATAAGGTTACCTCGTCTACCACCTAAAATAATCAAGGTAAGACAATTTAAATATATGAATAATGATGCATTTATTCAAGATTTGTTATTAATTGGAACAGAATGGATTTAATTCCTTATGTTGATGATGCCTGGAATTTCTTTTATACTGAGGTATTAAAAGTTATAGATAAACATGCTCCATGGGCATCAGTCAAAGTGAAGGGTAGACATCTACATGGATTGCTGGTGATTTAATAAATCTTTTTAAGCAAAGGGTCAAGGCCTGGGAAAGATACCATTTAACAAAAGATCAGGTAGATTGGATTGAGTATAAACGATTAAGGAATGTATGTACTGTTAAAACAAGAAATGCTAAATCTGATTATTATAAAAACTCATTATTAAATGATTTTACAAATCCAAAACACTTTTGGAAAAAACTTAATTGCCTGTTAAATAAATCTAAAAATAATTCCCTTGTAAAATTAAGAATTAATAATACAATTATAAGTGATCCAACTTCTGTGGCTGATGCCTTTAATCAGCACTTTTCTTCTGTCTGTAATTTACGTCCACCTGATTTCTGTTACTCCAACTCTGTAAATAGTAATGTAGCAAACAGCTCCTTTTCATTTACTACAATTCTTCCCACTGAGGTACAGCAGGCAATTCTTGAGATTAAATCTAGCAGTGGTGTTGGTATAGATGGTCTGGAGATAAAGTTTATTAAGATTGCCTCTCATGTTCTAGCATATCCATTATGTGATCTATTTAATTTATCTATATCTACTTGCAAAGTTCCAATCATGTGGAAGTGTGCTAGAGTAACACCTTTATACAAAAGTGGTGATCCTCTCGATCCTAACAATTACAGACCAATCTCAATTATTAGTAATGTAGTAAAGGTATTTGAAAAAATTATATTCAAGAGATTGTTTAAATACATTAATGAATTCTCTATTTTTTTCTCCAAACCAATCAGGTTTTAGGCCCAATTACTCCACCACTACTGCTCTCACAAAATTTGTTAATGATACTACATCTTCCTTGGACAATAATATGTCCACTGGAGCAATATTTATAGATCTTACCAAAGCGTTTGACTTGGTTGATCATTATATTCTTCTCGATAAATTATATAACATTGGTCTCTGAACAGTCAATTTTATGGTTTAATTCTTATTTTCACTTCAGACGTCAGTGTGTAAATCTTAATGGGGCTCTCTCTCAGTTCTTGATAATGGAAATGGGTGTTCCACAAGGTTCTTGTTTAGGCCCTCTTTTATTTTCTATTTTTATTAATGACCTCCCACAAATGTGCTCTGACAGTCAGATTCTCTTGTATGCTGATGATACAGTTATTTATTCTTCAAAACATTATATTAATTCGATTCAATCCTCACTGCAATCTGATTTTAATACTATTCAAAAGTGGTTCTCGGATAATGGACTTTTATTGAATAAAAGTAAATCATACAGTATGTTATTTTCAACTAGGTCTGCCCGTCATAACCAAGGTAATAGTCTAACTATTAAATTCTTAGATGATACATTTATGGAGAATATTGAGGAATTTAAATATCTGGGCCTCTGGCTCGACTCCAGCTTATACTTCAGGCCTCATATTGACTCTGTAGTGAAAAAAGTAAATTATAATTTAAGATTATTATATCGTTCAATTAATTGTTTCACACAATTGATTAGATTAAGAATTGTAACTCAACTTTTATTTCCCATTATTGATTATGCTGACTTTGTCTATATGAGTACAACAGAATTACACCTTAAATCCCTAAATGTTGTTTATAACAGTCTTTGTCGATTTGTGTTGAGATGTCCATTTCTAACTCATCATTGTCATATGTACCAACAATTGAATCTCTTATCACCAAGAGCTAGACGACAGCTACACTGGTTTCAGTTTATTTATAAATGTATCTTTTTTAATTATCCTTCTTATTTGAAGCAACATCTAGTCCTATATAGGTCAACTTATGGCCTGAGACACCTTGATCATCTCTTTTTTGCCGTTCCAAATATATATATAAAGAAGTTGGAAGACGTGCTTTCAAATTCAAAGCCCCCTCTGATTGGAACAGCTTACCTTGTTCTTTAAGGTCCATCTCTTCCTTTCCACTCTTTAAATCAGCCCTCTTAACTTACTTACAATCCTGTGATCAGTGTAAATGTTTCTCTGGTGTTTGACCTGTGTGTATGTATGTGTATATAGGTATGTACTTTTGTATCTGTATATATATGTAGGTTATATACTTGTTTGTTTTGGTGGTTTTGTCAAAAATGGTTCTCTCCTGTAATATTGTAATATCCTAATATATTGTTTATGTGAATACGCTTTGGACAGAGGTGGGACAGGTTGGGGTGATTGGTTGTGAGGAAGAGCTTTAGTATGTATGTGTGTGTAAGGTGTAAGTTTTTGGTGTTATCTTGAGGACCCCCTCGAAAATGAGATGTTTCATCTCAAGGGGTTATCCTCTAATAAAATGAAATGAAATGAAAAAAAACTTGTTCATTTATTTTCTTTCTGGTATGCTGCTGTTAAATACATACTGTTGCTGGAAAAAAAAGCAATGTTTATTTCATTTGTATATTATGTTGTGTATGTAATGTGTATCTTTCTTCTTATTTTTTAATAACAAAGAAAATAATGACAAAGATTTTTATCTTTACCACTTGGCATAAATGTCTGCCATTCTTTTTAATTGTATATTTTGTTATCTTGTAAGGCTTTATTTTTTAAATAGGGACATTAGTTTGGCTGTAACGCTCAGTCACTTGCAAAATAGTAAAAGCAACGTGAAAAAGAATCGTGATAAAATTGTGGATTTCATGAAAAAAATCATATGATATTTCATGCCCAATATAGCCCACCCCTTAGGTTAATATAAAAAAAAGGGTGCGACCAAATTGTAAATCGGTGCGAGACCAACCGAGACAGTCACACCAGTGCGACTAGTGGGAAGAATGAGTCTAGAGCCCTGATATATGTAACTTTGTTGAAATAATCTTACTTTTTCTAGATTATACTGCTGCAGAAAGGATCTGGCTCTTATCCTTTTGACTTTCTTTGCAGAAACTTGTTTACTGACCGACTGTAAATAAAAGAGAATAATTTAATTACAAATATAACCTTCAAATTAGGAAGACTGTTCCAAAGTTTTGGTGCTAAATAGGAAAATAATTTACCGCCAGCAGTTGATTTTGATATTTAATAAACAAGGAGTTAATATCGTGTTAGATATTAGACAAAATGGGGTTAGGGTTACCATAAACCGCATCATCCTAACTTACCTCATATTCCTCACTGCTTTCTGATTCAGAAAGTATTCTGCTATATTTCTGGCGCGGCCCTCTCCCTAATTCTTCATTCCCTTCAGGTCTGGATCTTTTGATGGACTGATTTTTCTCAATAGAATGAAGCTGCTTAAGCATGGCAGATCTAGTTCCTGAAATTATAAATAATAATTATCACAACATGCATTCATTTTATCACAGTAATGCACAGACATATTACAAAAACATTATTATCAACATTTACAAATTTTGCAGGGCTGGATTCTTCTTCATACTGTACATCACATACACCACCAATCCGTCCATTAATCATTTTTTCCATTGGAAGCACATCCCATTTTGGGGATCTTCAATCCATTGGATCAACATAAACTTCATTTTCTAAATAGGATTTAAAAAAAATATATATATATTTTCTTTGTGATCAATATTCTGTCAATCATATGCTAGTGCTGTGTGGGCAAAACAAAGAGCATTTATCCTAATATTATATAGGTGTATTACTCTTGGTTAAGGTTTTGTTGGATCCGGACCTCATTAAGACATAGCTTCCGGTGGATCTAGCCGTGTTACTGTAGTTGCGTGCCTGTATGAGTCTCGCACATTATGACAGCCTGTTGCTTGCTTTCTCTTAGGAGAGATACGCTCAAGCTCAAAGATCACGAGTTGTTTCTCGTATATATTGCGAGGTTTAGATATAGATCATATAGATATATAAAGAAACTTTTAAATATGTTACTTACAATTGTTTGTCACAGCTCGTCTTCCAGAAAGTTGTATGATATCGTCCATCGTCTCCTCCGACCGTAGCGCTGAGGTGAGCAAGGATGCGCATGCGCAATTGATTGTTCATGCCTATGTGAGTTGTGGGCGGTTTTCTTTGTATGAATTTACAAATTGTTTTCCATTCAGTTTTATTATGTTGACTCTCTAACGCCAAGATTTTGTATTATAAGTATTATTATTTACATATGCAGTACGTTATACATATTTAATTTTTCCACAACAGTGGCCACAAATGATCTTGACAAGAAGATATCCCTACATAGAAAAGAATGCAAAACAACGAGGCCCTTACAAATGGTACCCTATTTTTACAGCTTGAAGCTTAGTATAGATAAGCATTTCAATTCAATACATTTGAAATAATAAATTAGTCAATTTAAAATATTAATAATGCAAATTATTTTTCATATATATATATATATATATATATATATATGAAAAATAATTTGCATATATATATAGACATTGCACATCTAATACAAGTAATAATAATTTAATCAAATGTAAGTGTGTGTCTACTGCAGCAAGTGCTACGAAATCATAAAGCTTTGTACCATTTTGATTAAGTAAAAAATGGAACAACTTCAAAACACGAAAATGACTGAACAGTACCAGAGGGTTAAAAAAAATTATATCTTGATCATATTATCACTTGAAAGCACTGTCACATGTTAAAATAGTCTTTGATCATATTACTAGATTTTTGGATCCAGAATCGAGTTGCCCCCTTCCAAAGACACGTCGATGGCGGACAAACAACACTCCTCATTACATTTGGGATGATCTTACCCATCAGAACGAATCCCCTGCGGACAGTGAGGAAGACAAGGAGGAATTTTATGATTCTGTTGATGAAATGGACCATGGTGAAGATGAGTGGAGTGACACTCAGGGAGAATTAGACTCTACTATGGATGACACTGCTGTTACAAATTCTGATTCAAATTTTACAATTTGAAAAATCTGGGGCCCCTCTTTACACAGGATCAGAGTTAACAATTGCACAGGCGATAGTTCTAATTTTGTCCTTTTCTCTGAGGCACAGTTTAACAGCAAGTGCCGTGGAAGACCTTTTAAAGCTCTTAAATGTCTTTCTCCCGAGTAGCAACATATTGCCAGTCTCTCCACCTCTTCCGAAAAATATTCCTAGTCTCTAAATGTTCACCTTTTCTGCAACATTTTCCGAACATATCTTCCAAAGAACAGCATGCATTGTCCAGAGTGTAATGAGATAAATGACCCACAAAAGAATATTGCAGAAGGCAATTTTTATATAAGTCTCTCTATCGAGGACCAGCTAAGGGACATCCTACAAAAAGATGATTGTGCATTTCAATCAGAAGAATATGGATGATGTGAGAAAGGGTGAAATGTATCAAACACTTCCTAATTTCACAGCTAATGACATATCACTACTATGGAACTGTGATGGCATTCCAATGTTTAAATCTTCACCTTTCTCATTGTGGCCCATCAGATGTGTAATAAATGAACTCCAACCAAATGTTCGTTTCAAAAACATGATACTCGCAGGTGTCTGGTTTGGGCATGGTAAACCTGACATGTCCACCTACCTTAAGCAATTTGTGGATGACATTCTAAAAATCAATTCACAAGGTCTGGAATGGAGGCACCCACATACAAAAACAACTGTGCTGTCTAACGTTTTCCCTATCGTATGCTCATGTGACGCAGTGGCCCGATGTGTGCTTCAAGGTATACATCAGTTCAATGGTGCATATGGATGTGGACATTGCTTAAATGAAGGGAAAACAGTGCCCAAAGAGGATATGCCAGAGTCTATCCACCCACTGAGGCGTAGAAAAGAAATCATGACCATGTCATTGAATGTGGGCAGAGGGCCATTGAGAATGATGTTGTCCATGTGTTTGGGGTGAAGACAGTATCACCATTAGTCCTCCTGAATCCCTCCACTGGTTTTGACATTGTGAACAGCTTTCCAATTGACTACATGCACTGTGTTCTCTTGGGAGTGACAAAGCAATTCATGGACTTGTGGTTCAATAGCAAATACCATGACAGCCCATGGTACATTGGGACATCACATAAGCTTGTTGATCAAAGGCTGCTTACCATCAAACCTCCATCTGATATACCAAGAATACCACGGACTGTGAAAGTTGCGCAAAGGTGGAAGGCTGCAGAATGCAGAAGCTGGCTATTATTCTACAGTGGTCCTGTTCTGTACAAGATTCTTCCAACAATATTTTTGAAACATTGGCTACTTCTGGTCACTGCAATTTTTTGCTTTCTGAAAGACACTGTCACAGAAAATGACTTGGCAGCAGCAACATCCAAGATCACAAAGTTTGTGCAGGAGATACCAACGGCATATGGCTTGTGCCAAGATCTTCTCTGTCAAGATGTATGGACCTCTTTGGTGTACATCTGCATTTTCTTTTGAGGGTCACAACCAGAAACTGAAGAGGTTGTATCATGGAACAAATTATATTCCATCTCAAATTGCACGCCAATTCAACATACTTCAGTCAATTCCCCAACTACTTAAACGAACAACAACTAGTGCTGATGTCTCAAATAGGGTGGGCAAACTTGTCAATGACTGGCTAGGTGTTTATCCTCTTGTTGCTAAGGCACAAAAGCTAGAAGGACTTGTTTTGTTGGGATGTTCTCGACAAAAAAATTTAGATTACAGAGATAAAATCTTAATGCTCCCAGTCTGTGATCTATCTGAAAATGATGAGTACTCTGCAGAGACATATGACAGAGCAATTGTGAATGGACAACTGTTAACGACAGAGAAATATGGAAAGGAGTACAAACACAACAGTTTTACTGTTCAGCTAAATAATGGTTGCATTGGAAAGATTGAGTCAATTGTAAATATCATACATGACCACAAAAACTATCCACTCATTCAAGTTCAGCTTTTACAAACCACACTTGCTGGTTTTGTGTCTGAAGGATCTCCTTCCCATATAAAAGAAGTGGTGCCATCTCCAACACTTACGATTGTAAAAACTCTAGAAATTGTCCGCAAGGTTGTGCACATTTGCTTAAAAAAAGCATGCTATATTGCATTACAACCAAACAGCATAGAGCTTGACTGATGTATAGGCCTAGCATAGAGCTCAGCTGATGGCTGAATATTGTTATAGTAACTGAGATGCATGGTGTTCCTAGTGTAAATAATTCCTTTTATTGTGTCGACTATATGACATTCTATCTAAATTGTATTTATATTCTTTTATTTATGAATCTATCTATAATGTATATAATTTCTGAATTGAAATGATTAAAATGATCTTGCTGTATAAATGTTATAATATTTAATTGTAATTACCTGGAAAAACAGCACAACATACAGAAATACAGATATAGAATTTAAAAAGATATAGCCTACTACAGGACAAACTGAAATTTCATGAAAATAAATCTGTTTGAAGGATTCTAAGAATCCAATAAGATCCTACAGGATAAACTGAAATTCCAATAGGATTTTTTGACAAGGGAGCTGTATTCTTCAGAAAGTGCTTTTTGAAACCGGTGCGAACTTTATAGAGTAGCAGCAGTTCAAATCAAATCAAATCAAATCACTTTATTGTCACACTACCATGTACACAAGTGCAACAGTAGGTGAAATTCTTGTGTGCAGTTCCGAGCAACATAGCAGTCATGACAGTGACGAGACATATACCAATTACAATAAACAACATATTTACACAACATAATTTACATATCAAATGTACACATACTTACACAACACAATAATTATATACAATGTACAGTAAACAATACACACAATATAGAATACACAATAAGTAAAGAGTATATAAATATATATATAAGTAGTATATTGAGGAGAATATGTTGACAGTCCAGTGTGAGATTATAGATTAATAAAGTGCAGTGCTAATTATTGATCCTGATAGATCAAGTGTTCAGAAGTCTGACTGCTTGGGGGAAGAAGCTGTCATGTAGTCGGCTGGTGCGGGTCCTGATGCTGCGATACCGCCTGCCTGATGGTAGCAGTGAGAACAGACCATGACTCGGGTGGCTGGAGTCTCTGATGATCCTCCGAGCTTTTTTCACACACCGCCTAGTGTTTATGTCCTGGAGGGAGGGAAGCTCACCTCCGATGATGTTTCTGGCAGTTCGCACCACCCTTTGCAGGGCTTTGCAGTTGTGGGTGGTGCTATTGCCATACCAGGCGGTGATGCAGCCAGTCAGGATGCTCTCTACAGTACTAGTGTAGAACCGTGTGAGGTTGTGCTGGTTCATTCCAAACTTCCTCAGCCGTCTCAGGAAGAAGAGGCACTGGTGAGCCTTCTTCACAACGGCCTCAGTGTGGACGGACCATGTGAGTTCCTCAGTAATGTGGACACTGAGGAACTTGAAACTGCTGACTCTCTCCACCGGTGCTCCATTGATGGTGATGGGGCTGTGTTCTCCGTCTTTCCTCCTGAAGTCCACCACAAGCTCCTTGGTCTTACTGACATTGAGGGAGAGGTTGTGCTCCTGACACCAGCGTGTCAGAGTGTGCACCTCCTCTCTGTAGGCTCTTTCATCTTTCAATCCAAATGTGTTGTGATATGTGCTGTACAAATAAACCTGAGATGACTTTCAAACAGGAGAAATCATGTTTCTTTCATTTCATCAAAACTCTTCCATCCATATTTGATAT
>NC_068276.1:66356369-66382369 GCF_025860055.1 Xyrauchen texanus | reverse complement strand
GCGTCGGCGTCATCGATTACGTCGACGGCGTCGTCCAGCCCTATCAAAAATAGATCGATTCGAATACAATAAGCTTGATCTAAATGAATCACTGAAGATATACAGAGTTTGAGTCTATTAGTCAAAGCTTTGGAAAATATTTTGTAGTCAACTCCGAGCAATGACACAGAGCGCAATTTTTAATGTCTCCAAGATCACCCTTCTTGGGTAGTAAAGTAATCACGGCCCTCCGAGGCTCACAGGTAAAGTGCCTCTTTCCAGACACTCCAAGAAGACAGATAACAGGTCCTTTCCGATCACCGACCAAAACTGTTTGTAAAATTCAGCATTCAACCCATCCAATCCTGGAACTTTGCCAGAAGAGAGTTCCTGAACAGCTACAGTCAGTTCAGCAAAAGTCAAAGGTAGATCAAGTCTAGATTTCTCCTCTTCCGTAAGTTGAGGTAAATCTTGAAGAAGAATGTCAGCCATTTCATCATCACAGGGTTCAGCCTTGTAAAGCTCTTCATAAAAAGATAAAGCATGTGACATGATTCCACGATCATCAGTCACTTTTCCTCCTCCTGGAAGTTTCAAATGACATAAAATCTTCCTATTTACAGTCTTCTTCTCCAGACTAAAAAGGATGATGTCGAAGCGTCCATATTGTTAAAGGTGGTAAACCTTGCTTTCGTACAAGTGTCTCTTGGGCCCTTTCTTCTAAGAGATTCCGTAAGAGAAATGTATTCCATTCGAGGATTTCAGCAGTGTCCACACCATCCGCTTTATCATCAGTGTAAAGGATGTCTTGTTCAAGCTGTTTCAATGTACTTTCCAGGATACTTTTATTATAGGCAATATAGTTCTGACAAAAAGTTTAATTTGTGTTTTGCCAATATCCCACCATTGGCTTAGGGACTTATATAGCATTTTACTCTCTCTCACGTCTCCCAAAAAAGGTGAAGGAGTGCACAAAGTTGTGATCTTGCAAAAGTCTACTATTAAACTTCCAAAGCGAGTGCTTAAAAGTGCTCTGTGCAGTAGAAACTTCAACAGACATGTACTGGTGATCCGATAAAGCAGTGGGCATAATACAACTCTTAAAAAAACTACCCCTAACACTTTTCTGTACATAAATTATATCAAGTCTGGCTCCAGATAACATATTAGAGTTTACTTTCAACCAGGTATATTGTTTGGTCTGAGGGAAAGCTTCTCTCCCAACATCTACAAGACAATGATAAGTTAACACAGTTTTAAGTTCTTCTGGCGACTGCTTATGTGGTTCTTCATGGTTCCTATCTAAGGTATGATTTATAGTACAATTAAAATCCCCAGCCAGAACAACCATTCTATCCTGCAAAACATCACTTAATGCAGTTTTCAATTTTTTAAAGAAGAAAAACGCAGTTTTCAATTTTTAAAGAAGAAAATTAAGCTCTGAACCAATGCTTGGAGCGTACACATTAAATAGCGAAAAAATTGAGTCCATGAACCGTTATATCAACAGGCAACATTCGACCAGGAACCAATTCAAAAACACTCACAGGATGCTCCTTATACTCTGGCCCAAAGAGAATTGCAACCCCTGCGCTAACACTAGAACCATGACTTAATATGGCCTGCCCCTTCCATTCACTCCTGCCATTGTACTTGATTATTTGGATCTGTATGAGTTTCCTGAAGAAAAACTATACTAGCCATAATATAGTCAAAAAGACTAAACCTTTTAACAGCATCTCGACACCCATTAATATTTAAAGTGCCAATTCTCATGGATGCCATAAAGAGAAAAAAGAAAAATACCCCAAAAATTGCATGCTAGCCATATCACTTTTTGCCTGGTAAATTCAGTATACTTCTTACATTACAAAGGATCTTCTTAAGGCGGTACCGTTTTGGTCTATCGAGCTCATCAAAGGTTGCCTTCCGCGATAGCTACAGTACAAGACATCAGAAAAAGTTTCAAATCTGGAAAGTGACGACTCAATACTGGGCTTACTGAAGCCCCTTTGTGTGGTCAAGGAAGGTATTCATCTGCTGTAATGAGTAAAGTTTAGTCCTACCTTCAGAGATATTTTCCAAGTCCATCATGTCATTCCCATCATATAGTTCCTCGTCATCTTTATCGAAATCCACTTCTTGCGAAACATTATCTCCTTGACTCTGATCAATCGATTCATCAGTACTTATTTTAATATCACTTAACGTTACTCGGGTTGTATTTGTTGTTCATCCTCGAGTGATTCGGCCTCATGTGCATCTTTTACATGTGCCTGATCCGAACTCAACTCTGGCTGTGTGACAACAGGTATGACATCAGCTACCTGGGCAACCTGAGCTATCTCCACGGAACTATTGCTGGAATTAGCCGACAGGAATCTTTCCCCATTATCCTCGAGCTAGCCACTCGGCGCTGACTCCACGACGGCTTGTGAAAGTAGTAACGGCGCTAGGCGTCCGCAGCGTCAGAACCTCGCGCCCCACCAGCATCAACCATATTATCAGCCAAAACTTCATTAACGCCATTTCTATTACGATTCGGGCAAGTCTGTCGAACGTGTCCGAATTCGCCACAAATGAAGCACTTCATGGACTCAGAACTTATAAAAATAGTGTAATCCTTCCCTTCGATAGTTAGTTTCAGCCGACAAGTTCAAAGGATCGCTCTGAGAATTCAAAATCATGAAAACCTGGCGCCGAAAAGACATTACATGTTTAAGTTGGGGATTTTTGCATCCAAGCGTGATCATCTTAATGGGACTCACTAATTTACCATATCGCAATAGTATTTCCTCTAGCTTCTCATTTTTGACAAATGGAGGTACGTTTGACAAAACAATCTTTTTGATGGGCTCGACAGAGGCAAAGCGGGCACAAACATTTCGTTTATTGTTAATCCGCTCTCTATTAAATCATTAACCATTTGGCTTTGACTCAAAAAATGACTATTGCCTTATTCATGCGAGAGGCAGACCTGATCTTTACCGCCGACTACAGCACTCCACGGCCACCAGGCAATCCTCTACTGACACAGACGCATCAGGCATACATTTGCAACCATGTCTGATAGTCAGTTCGAGAAATCACCGCGATTAGTCCCCATTTTCCCCACTCGCTGACCGAAGTCAGCCAAAATAATCCTACCACTTAATAAAACTAAATTCAAGAAAGAGAGGAGAAAAAAAAGGAAAAAAGAAAATTAAGGAAAAAACACTCAACAACACCGCTCCCCACGCCAAACTCCGTTCACTCACTCCGGCATATGAGAGAGAGAGAGAGAGAGAGAGAGAGAGAGAGAGAGAGAGAGAGAGAGAGAGTGAGAGAGAGAGTGAGAGAGAGAGAGAGAGAGTGAGAGAGAGAGAGAGAGAGAGAGTGAGAGAGAGAGAGAGAGAGAGTGAGAGAGAGAGAGAGAGAGAGAGAGAGAGAGAGACTTTTAAGGGGGTCTATTTATTTGCAAAAAATATATATATATTTTTTTCTTTTTTTTTTTTTTAAAAGCGTTAATTTTTCACATTAACAAATTGTACAAGATTTAGATTTATAAAAAAAAAAAAAATTATTATGTATACATATAAATAAATAAATAAATACGCTCCAAACACAGATACACTTAAATATACAATTCCAAGCAACCATCATTATCAACATCACAAATACATTGATTAACCCCCATTTATATTTAAACATTTCCATGTCTCCAACCAATTTATAGAAAGTAAATTCAATTTTAATGCTAGATTTCAGTAAACCCTTTAAAATGGACACCACATCAGTTGATGCATCACCACTCAACAGCTTTTTCACGTGACAACCATATGGCCAATTTTGCCTGCCCAAATAAAAAATTGATCAAAACATGAACTTCCTTTCTATTACTTCTATATTTTGGTCCATAAATGAAAAAGTCGGTGTAAAAACTTCCCCAGAGTATTACACCACTCTTCCAATCTATTAAAAAGGTGTTGAAGCCTTTCACATTCTAAAAACAAATGAAAAACTGTTTCCTCTTCTCCACATAAAGGACAACCCCTCCCTGCCTGTGGGTCAAAATGTGCTCTGTGTCTGTTCAGTAGCTATAATCCCATGTACAATTCTCCACTGCAGATCTCCAGATCGCTTCTCAAGGGGTGGTTTGTACACGGACCGCCAGCTACCTTTAGGGAAGCGCCCAGCCCAAACATCTCCTGCCATTTTGACTCTTTGACACTCTCTAGTGATTTGAGATGCCGTATTTTAACACATAAGGTATAAATGTCTTTCTTTCCAGCATCTCGAAACAGAACCAGCTGTGGTGTCTTAAAGGATAGCAAGCAACCCTCCTTTTCTTGCCATGTCCCAGCCTCAGCAGAGACACTCAGCTCTGGAAACACACATTTGTCCACCTCCTCTTCAAAGGTTTCTAGTGCCAGTCTATAATCCTGTGGCAGAGACTCTAAAATCTGATCCAACACTTTCTGTGCTAATCTGATTGATCTTAGTCCCAATTTAAAAGCCAAACTTTCAGCAGTTATCCATTTTTGTCTTTCCATTAAATGTCCAATCTTTGCAATTTTTGCTTCCCACATGGCTTTTCTGAGGGTGTCTGATTTAGAAATGTCCAAGTCTAATTCAAGATTAAACAATAGCGGTTCTTCTGTCAGCCATAATTTCTGTGTCCCGCCTCCACTCGTGCAGACCTAAAAAGTGTCCATGATCTTAAAATTGATCTATAAAAAGAGCTCAGTCCAGAAAGGTCCAGTTTATTAATTTCCATAAGGAAAAGATGACGGTCTAGACCCATGTTTCCCGCTCTCCTCATGAGTGCACAAGCAATTCCAGCCCAGCTCACCTCTTCTCCATACAGCAGTCTCTGTGCCGCCTGGATTCTGAAGGCCTTTATTCTAGTCAGCGACATCGATTAGCCCCTGGCCTCCTTCATGTGTGGGTAGATAAAGAACCGCTGCCTTCAACCAATGATGTCCTGTCCAGAAAAACTCCACCAGTTGCTGCTGAATTTCTCTTACCAGATCTTCAGGAGGTTCAAGTATTGCCATTTTGTGCCATAACGAAGATGCAACCAAATTGTTACAAACCAGTACCCTCCCCTGTAGGATAGCTGGGGTAGCAACCATTTCCAATTAGACAACCGAGCACACACTTTCTCCACTAGGCCCTCCCAGTTTTTTCTTTTGTACTCTTCTGTCCCTATAAAAACCCCTAAGTATTTAAAACCTGCTCTTCCCCACTGTAAGCCACCAGGAAGTACTGGACCTTTAACATCTTTTCCACACCACAAAGCATCACATTTACCCCAATTTACAACTGCTGAGGAGGCTTTACCATAACACTCTAAGGCCCCCTTAAGCATCTGAATGTCATTTTGTTCCCAGTATTATAACAGTGACATCATCAGCATGATGCGGAAAGTTTAATATTCGAGATTGCAGTGTCAACCTTTAGACCCATTAACTCTTTCCTCAACTTACACAGAAAGGGTTCGATTACAATACTGTACAGTTGACCTGAGAGAGGACAGCCCTGTCTGATACCTCTTTTTACATTTATAGGGATACTCAAGCCACTAGACATTTTAATCATACATTTTGCCTCAGTATATAAGAGTTTAATTTTTGAAATAAAACTATCCCCAAAACCAAAAGCCTTCAAAGTATCAAAAAGAAAAACATGGTCAACCCTGTCAAAAGCCTTTTCTTGATCCAAAGATAGCAGACCCACATTTACATCATTACAGTGGGTAAAATCAAAGACATCCCTTATTAGGTGAAGATTATCTGTAATGGATCTATTCTTTATACAATAAGATTGATCCTTATGCACAATTTCTTGTAGCACCAAATTCAGTCTATTGGCCAAACATTTAGAGAGTATTTTGTATTCAGTGCATAAAATCGCTACTGGCCTCCAGTTCTTTAAAAGTGTCAAATCACCCTTTTTGGGAGCAACGATAAAATAGCACGCTGACAACTTGTTGGAAGAATTCCATCAAAAAAGCATTTTTGCAATATTTTAAAATAGTCTTCACCAATAGTGTCCCAAAAGAATTTATAGAATTCACCAGGAAGTCCGCTCGAGTCCTGGAGTACGACCTGAAGAGAGACCCTTTACGGCCGAGGTTACTTCATCGAAAGTAAGCTCAGTCTCTAGAGAAGCCTTTTGTTCTTCAGTTAAGACCGGAAGATCCTTGAGCAGCTCATTCCTGCAGTGTTCATCTGAACTTTCAGCAGAGTACAAATTTGAGTAAAAAGACACAGCAAGTCCACGCATCTCCAGCGGATCTGAGGTCACATGTCCGTTGTCATCCTTCAACGAGTACATCTGTTTTTGTTGGCTCTTTTTACGTTCCAGATTAAAGAAGTAGGTAGTAGGAGCATCCATGTCTTTTACAGTCAGAAAGCGGCTTCTTATGAGAGCTCCTTTAACTCTTTCATTTAAAATTGAGCTTATTTGATTTTTTTTCCAGTCCATAATTCTTTTAGATTATCAGCATCATTATCAGTCATTTTTTTTTCAATATCACAAATCTCTCTTTCCAGCCACTCCAAAGTTTTTCTTAATTGAAAAGAGGAATGAGATGCATATTTTTGGCAAAAATCTCTAATATGCACTTTCCCGACCTCCCACCACTGTATAATACTTTCAAAAGACATTTTTCTGTTTTCCAGGTCTCCCAAAACAATTTAAAAGTTTCACAAAAATGTTTATCTTCCAAAAGTTTTGTATTAAAATGCCAATAACAACTTCTGTGTGTGTTTTTGCCAAAGAAACTGCAACAGTAATGAATTTATGATCAGAAATAGCATTAGGAATGATATTTACATTGACTGACTCTATTTCTCATATTGTAAGACAAATAAAAACGATCCAAACGAGCAGCAGAAATATTTTCCTTACAAACTCTCACCCATGTATATTGCTTTGTAAGGGGATTATGTTCTCTCCACACATCTAATAACCGTAACTTTTGTATAACACCAGCTAAACAGGAGGCTGACACTGCATGAGGCTCCTCCCCATTTCTGTCTAGTGTAAAATCAAGAGTACAGTTCCAGTCTCCTCCAACAACAATAAAAACATCATCTTTTTCTTCCTTTATTATACTTTCTAACCTGGTGAAAAATGGTAAACGCTTCGGCTCCAATGTTAGGAGCATAGATATTCACAAACAAAAAAATTAAATTACAAATTTCAGCCTTTACTATTAAACACCTTCCTGGCTCCACTTCATTTTTTGATATAATATTGGCTTTAACAGAAGGGAAAAAAGGACAGCTACACCGGCACTTAGATTAGTCCCATGACTCAAAACATAGTCTCCTTTCCACCATAATCCCCAATCAACTTCATTATTATGAGTACTATGGGTCTCTTGTAGGAAAGTGACACTTAAATCCTTCAATTTAATAATTTCTGATAATATCACATTCTTCCTCCCATCCCAGCATCCCATTAATATTAAGAGATCCCACCCTCAAACACTCCATTAAAGAGAAGAGGAGAAAAAACAGAAAAGAGAAGCAAAGTTAAAAGTCATCATAGTAGTTTTGTTGTTCCCCTCGTTATTCTTTCTCTTCCTATTTTCTTACCCTGTCTTATAACAGTTAAATGTTTTTTAAGACGGAACCTCTTTTGTTGTGAGATTTCTTCATAACTACTCGTTTTTCTTACCTTCATCACAGAATTAACAAACTTTTCAATGTCAGGGAAATAATCATCAATTTCAACCCCAGATTTTCCTTTTGTCTTATCTAAGAAAGCATTAATCTCTTCAACAGTGTATAGATCATTATCAGCCTCTCCATCTGACCACTGCTCACCCTCTTTCCTGCCATCATCAGTAAACTGTGAACACTCCTCTACCTCATCAGCAATGTTCTCCTCTGAGCCTCCTGCCTGAGCTCCCTCATCAACTATCTCTTCTAAAACTCCTTTTCTTCCATCATTCATCACAATCATATCAGAATCAGCAGCATTCTGTGAGCCAATCTGTACAATAGCATCAGTATCATTCACACCTTCAGCATTGACACTCACCTCCTCCTGTCTTTTCGCCTCCTCTATCACTCCTTCATCTTGTTCCACACTCTGCTCTACTACAGCATTATTGTGATGTTCAACAGCTCCAGTATCATCTCTAGATGTGGACGGCCTTTGCTCATCTCGATGTGGACACGCGAAACGTTTATGGCCCAAATTACCACACTCGAAACACTTCAAACTCTCAGTGCTCGCGATAAATCATGAACGAGTTTTCTCCGTGATTCACACGGAAGGAAACTTCAAGAGTACTGCGTGGGTGAAATGAGAAACATATAGAGCTGACGTCTAAAAGAGAGTACATGTTTGAGTGCCGCATTTTTACACCCGAGGGGAATCATTTTTACGGGACTCGCGATCTTACCGAACCTCTGCAACTCTTTCATAATCACTTCATTCGACTACCGAACGGAGGCGCGTTTGATATGGTGATTTTAGTTGCTGGAGCGGATAACGGGCTAACAGCAACAAACGTTTCCTTAACCCATAACCCACTCACAGTCAACTGATTTACTAGCGGTTCAGATTTCAGAAATACCACAATCGCTTTATTCATTCGTGATGCCGACACTATATTATCGAAACCGATCTGCTCACCGATAACTACGAGCAGATCCTCCACTGTCACTCCAGGCTCTGGCACACACCTGCATCCATGCCGGAGTGATAGAGCTGACCCGGGAACAGATTCCATACCGGGCGTCTGTCTGACGCACGCGGTTTGAAAACCGCGCCTTACCGTTCTCTAACCTCTACCTAAAACTAGAAAAGAAAAAACGAAGGGAAGAACAAAAGAAAAAAGTAAAATATATATATTTAGAAAAAGCACGATAAAGAAACGCACTCGCTCCCAACAAACACTCAAGCTTCTCACACACTCCCAGCATGCCCCAGAGAGAGAGAGAGAGAGAGTGAGAGAGAGAGAGAGAGTGAGAGAGAGAGAGAGAGAGAGAGTGAGAGAGAGTGAGAGAGAGAGAGAGTGAGAGCAGAGAGAGAGTGAGAGAGAGAGAGAGAGAGAGAGAGAGAGAGAGAGAGAGAGATAATTAATTCATCATTAGTGATAAAGTTCTGAATGAAGCGTAATGAACTTTGTCAAACATCGGTTATACACGTCGCTGAAATCACGAGCTGCTCAGTGTCCAAAATGTTCGTGTGCATTTAATTGTGTGATTTAAACATTCATTCAACATGATAATGTGTCTGATATGAAAAGAAGTCAAATCACTTTGAATATTATTATTATTTTCAGAGCTGTTCAGCTGCAGGTGAAGATAACTATTTCAAACAGACTTTATATCATCCTCATAACACACCTGTCACATGTCTCATTTCTACACTGAACAGGTATTTTTGTGTATCAGTCAGTGTTGCTCTTGTTTGGGTCGTTTATATCCACATTCTTCATTCTCAGATTTGGGTTAATATCTATTCCTGTATATTACACGTCACAACTGAATGTTGACAGCACGACTAAACGGGTGACAGAAACCCCTCTTCACTTAAAACACGAGTGAATGCACAACTGAGGGTAATATGATGTATTTATGAGTTTATATCTGTAAAGCACTTATATGGGATTACATAAGGCATAAATCATATCTATAAATATGAAACACATTTGGGGACATTATCTTAAAAACTCAACTCTTATAAATACAACAAATGAAAGGAATAAATGATGCAGCAGCAGATACAGACTACGATCAATACAAACATTTCTAAATGAATGGAGGACCCCATTTCATATCCAGTAACATCTATTCACCTGATAGTTACTGTATGTGTAGATGAACTCATCCTCCACTGCTGCATTGAGTCAAATATATATATATGATCATCTTATTCAGTCTTTCACATGTTTCTCACATCTTACAATCACTTTTATTCACTAGTTCTGCAGATTTTGAAAGTTTCTTAATAATAATAAAATAAAACTGAATCCTAGTTTTAGTAATTAAGTTTGATAAAGATTAAAAATAGTATAAAAGATTATTTATTTATTTATTGATCAGAAAGAGAGTGTGAATTAAACTGCAGATGTAACATGTGTGTTTGTAAAGTGAGAGTTGTGTGTTTGTTTCTGGTTCTTACAGATAAACCTGTTCTGACTGTAAATCCTGAAACATCACCGATATTCAGAGGAGAGACTGTCACTCTCACATGTGACGTACAGGGGACACGAGTGACAGACTGGACATACGGATGGAGGTGTGATGGTGTTGATGTTCAATACTCTAATAAGAAACAGTTCAAGTTTACTGCAAGTTACATCAGATACAGCGGATACAGTAAATGCAGGTGTTACGCTACAAGAACATCTACACAATTCAACACTGACTGGAGTAATGAAGTGTCATTTACTGTCATCGGTGAGTGATCATCTGTTATATTATAATCATATGTATCATCAGCAGATCCACAGTTTTCCTGAGCAACTACTGGACGACACATGATGATTGTAATTGCCTGTTTTGTGTTTCTGGTCTCGAGACACAATGTAAAAACTACCGAAACGAGCGATTCAGACGGAGAACAACAAACATTTAAGTGTTATTTGGAGTCAAAATGACTTTCAGGATCAACTTGTGAAGTTGTTTTCTGTCAGAACAACTCAAATTAGTGAATGATATGAACATAACAAACCTCGGACCATCATGACATCTACATACTCAGATGAAGCACTGTCAAAAACACATCAAACGCTCATCTCGACTCTGTTCACTATCGGCACTTTAAACTCGCATGTTTCTGAAAATATTTATAAATGTAATACTTTAAACATCACTTTAACAATTAACCTTAAAGAAGCTTTTATGATGGCGGTAATGATCTATTTAAGAATGTGAGCCGCCAATAACAAAGAAGAAGAAGAAGAAGAAGAAGAAGACATTAAGAGGGGAGGAGCGAGTTCATGGCGTGAGCGGGCAGGAGGAGGGGCGCTGAGATTACGGTGGCAGTGTGTGACGAGACACACCTGATATGAATGAAGTCTCGTGGAGCATCTCCTCAGGAAACGTCTCGGTTACAGACGTAACCTCGGTTCCCTGAGACGAAGGGAAGGAGACATTGTGTTTACTAACACATATGGGAGTGTCTTCATACACAACCTATTTGAAACCTCTCTACAATAACACTGATATTCTAATTAGGGCTGGGGCGGTATGGATTTTTTCTAACCGCGGTTGAAAAGCAAGATATTCTCATGGTATAGCGGTAAACCGCATTAAATACATTACATTGGATCAGAGAAGTCCCCCCTGACAGACTTTGGCGCACACATCAGAAGTCGCTTTTGATAGACAGACTTTAAATATTGTCACCTACATCCGAAGAAAAAAAGCGAGCACAATTTTAAATAGTCAAATTTTCATCAAGCAGTAATTTGGCATGAACTAATCACTGTATAGATTTCCTTATTTAAGATTATTCTCAGATACATTCAGCATTGAAGATGGGTCAGACATGATTTTGACCACTTTATTAAGTTTTGTTTTGTAGAAAGCCTTTCTGTAACTTAAAATTTCGTTTTGTATAAATTGTATCTTAATTTTAATCACTGTTTCATTAAGTAATTGCCTGGAATTAATAAATAAGAAGCAAATATAGCAGACATATAATCAGCAGCAGGACGTGGAAGCGCCGATGCGATCTCTTCTTGCGTGAGCTCTCTCATAAATGAACCGAAACTCGTGCGCTAGGCCTACTGCCTCACAGACATGAGAAATAAATAGAAATCTTAAAATGCATTTTAAACAAAATTCAAAACAAAATGATAAAATTTTAGGCTACAGTAGCCTAGTAGTCAGGTTTGCCGATGTACGCTACTATTTATTTATTTATTTTTATCCCTGTGCCTAATCGGAAACGGACTTCACTGCTGATATTCTGGGGATACAACATAGCCAATAGGCTATAGCCTACTAGGGACTTTAGCCTTTAAAATATCTTTGCTGCATTGGATCAGTCTCCTTTCTAGAACAGCCAAGAGCTTTCTAGCCTCGCGGCAGCAGCGCCTTGCATCGCTCAGACCTTAAAACAGTCAGCGCCATGGATGCGTTTTGAAAATTTTCAAAAAACGTTGGTGCGGACAGATGAGTTTTGTGATGCGGATTAAATAATAATAGCCCATCCGCGCATCTCTAATACAAATGCAATGTTATTATGTGTCATGGAACATTGCGCTCCCCAACTCGCGAAAGGTCGGATTTGCTCCATATTTTGATAAGTTTTGTTTAGAAAACCTTGAATCCATGTAGGCTAATATCATTATACATAATCCATATCATTAGACACAATGAATCCATGTCATTACACACAACGTGCACACATGTGCAGGCCAATGTTTTTTTGTTTTTGTTTTTTTGCGGTGACGACGGTGACAAGCTCAGACCCGCGGTTGGAGTCACGTGACCGCGGTATTGCGGTAATGCGGTAACCGTCCCAGCCCTAATTCTAATATTGGCTGTGGTGTTTGAGCCCCGCCTGTTTTAGTGCGAAACTGACCACTCTCAAAAGTGTGAGTAAATGATGAGAGAATTGTCATTTTTGGGTGGACTGTCCCTTTAAGAGAGTTGTGGACTTCGAGCTGATGCTCCTGTCTTTAAATGTAAGTTTCAAGAATTATACAAGCTGTAAAATGTTAAATGAGGGAAATATTTTGAAGAAAAACACCACAATGTTTTATTTAGGCCCTAATAATATGTTTAAAATTAGCAATCTTCCACTGTGACAACTTCCCCCTCATATGATTCACCATTGGGGCATGTTGTCACAGTGAATTTTATTCCTCAGTTAAGTAAATGTTTTAAATATCTTTAGATTCTGACCTTGTGTATAAAGAAAATAATTCTATATAATTCTATAAAATATATAATATAATGTATAAAACATGCCCCCGGGGGGGTCAAAGGGTACAGATGACCCCAGGGCGGCCCATGCAATGGTCTGTGTTTGACATTTAATGGGATCAAGTACAACAATTTACTTACTGACTTCTGTCACCCAAAATAAAATGTAAATGTATTTAAATGATAAATATATTAATTGTTATCCAGAGGTGGGAAGAATAGCCAAAAACTGAACTCAAGTAAAAGTACAATTACTTCAAAATCATAATTACTCAAGTAGAAGTAAAAGTACTACCATAAATAATTACTTGAGTAAGAGTAAGAAAGTAATTAAAAGAGTACTCAAGTAGTGAGTAACTCGTTACTTTCACAAATGACAAATAGACATTTAGTCCCGATATTCCAGAACATAAAACACATTGAACATGTATTATAGAATTATTATTCATGGGAATTCTGTCATCATTCACCATCATGTTGTTCCAAACCCGTAGGACTTTCTTTCTTCCATGCAACACAGGAGATATTACACAGAATGTTTGAGTCACTATTTACTTTCAGTGAATGTTTTATATATATATTGAAAGTGAATGGTGACTGAGACGGTCAGTCCCTAACAAAGCCTCACACTGGTTTGGAACAACATGAGGGTAGAGAAATGATGACAGAATATTAACTTCTGGCTGAGCTGATCACTTTAAAGAGATTTTTACCCAAAAGTGAAAATTATCTCATCATTTACTCACCCTCATGCCACCCCAGATGTGTGTGACTTCCTTTCTTCTGCAGAACACAAATTCAGATTTTTAAAGTAATATTTTAGCATAATTTTGATGCTCCAAAAAGCACATAAAGGCAGCATAAAAGTATCCATAAGACTCCAGTGGTTTAATCCATGTCTTCAGAAGTGATATGATGGTGTGGGTGAGAAACAGATCAATGTTTGTCATGTTTTGCGAGACAGCAGGGGGCGATATGCAGAGAAGAAAGTGAATCTGTTTCTCATTAAGACAGAATCTGTGACATTTACGCATCATTATATAAACTTGCTAGATAAAATAAATCTTTAAATTTGCTTCTTCCTCGTGTTGCATTTGACTGTCACTCAGTTTTAAAGGTGACATGCAGGTGTCGTGAGCGCATCACGAAGCACATCAGAAGTCCAGCACGAGTGAAACATATACAGACATGTCCGGACGAGTCTGAACCTTTATTCCGCTGTCTGGGATTACTTGTGAAAGACACACTAAGCTCCATCAGTGTTGATGAGACCCAGTCTGTAAAGTTTGCTGCAAAAGTTATCGACGGGAAACACTTCAAACATTAAGCACCATCCCACGGACTTCACGGAGATGAATGTATGTGGAAATACAGTACACGGGATAATAAATTATAGCCCGTTTCATAAAAACACAAGATTCAATGTAGTTTCACATGATTTGTAATGACTAGTTAGACTAAAGTTATGTTTATGATTTCTGTCACATTCACAAATGCAGCAAACGGATTTAAACCCTCGTTCAACATTATAATGTGCCGCAACAGCAGGACAATGTGTTTGAAAATACTAATAATATCTTTTATTTTAAAACATTGTACTAAATAGGGTTTAAAAATGCTTTTGGTGTTCAGGAAATTGACATTGAAAATATGAATGCAAGAAATTGACAGTGAAACTGTGGCAGAAATTGTCAGTTTTGGACAAAATGGCAATAAATAAACTGCACATGAATAATATATTTTCAGCAGGTTTTGTAGAATTGAACTAAATCACAAATGCAACAAATGACTGAACGCATGAAAATGTATATTTGAAGTGTTAAACTGTTCAATAATCATTACAATACTTATATCTTGTGCTGTTACTGGTGAGGAACGGTTGCCAACACAAATTGGGTCAAATCAATCTGTGCTCAGGAATAATGTGGATATGTGTGTTGTTGTATTTATTACATTTATTTCAATGATTCAAATCTTCATAATCTTCAGATGAACTGATTACAGTCTAATTCTTGTATTATTGTAAAATAGATGAATATTTACTTGTGTTTTATACAGAGAGACCAAAACCTGAAGTGCGTGTAAATCCAGATCATCATGTGTTCAGAGGAGAGACAGTCACTCTCACATGTGACATACAGACACAAACACACACTGAGTGGAGATACAGCTGGATTAAAGATGATTCAGTCAATCCAGTCAACTCTGAATCCAGTGATGCTGCAGGAACTAAAACAATCAGATCAGTGAAAGTCTCTGATGGAGGACAGTACAGATGCAGAGCACAAAGAAGAAATTACGACACACAGTTCAGTAACACAGTTCAAGTAACAGTTGAAGGTGCTGATTTACTTTATCTGATTTGAGATATTTTTTAGTGAGTTTAAAAAACAAAAAAATAAAGAAAGAAACATTTGTGGAGTTTATCAATGTATGCAAATTTTATTCAGTTTGTACTGAGTGTTTATCAGGAGCTCTGAAGGTCAGTAATTACTGTAGTAAAGACGAGCAGAAGATGAACTCTGTTTATTAATGACCCAAATGTTCTTCACCACAGACTCAAAGCTCAATCCTGAACTCACATCAGATACTGCAGGAGCTGCACTGACAGGAAACACGGTGACTCTGATCTGTCACATGACTCAGACCGCTGGATGGGACTTTTACTGGTACAAACACACACAGAACTCTGAGAAAAACAAGACAGAAACAAACTCCTACAGAGTCCATATTGATTCAGTGTCTGATGGAGGTCAGTACTGGTGTAGAGCTGGAAGAGGAGAACCAGTTTACTACACAAACTACAGTGATGCATTGTGGGTCAGTGTCACAGGTGAGATAAAACATACTGTATTTTCAATGAGTTATACTGAGAAGTTTGCAATAATATAATATGAATAAATGTGTCTGTCAGGTTCTTCTTCTCATCTGGTGATTTGGGTGATTCGTGGTCTGAGTGTCGCCGTGTTACTCCTCATCTCACTGATCCTGCTGTGGAGATACAAACACAACAAAGGTTTGTTCATAGTATTGTTTGATCAATCCTAATGTTCACCACCAAATGAAGTCAAACAGAGAAATGTTTTGATAGTGTCACATAGTCTCAGTGTTTCCCTTTTGGCTGAAATCAACAAATCCTTTATTTATAGTTTACTCTGCATATTAAGGGACACAAGAAAGTATTTGAACATGAAATGACACACATTATCTTTAAGAGAAGTTGACATGTGGACACATCATTGATCTTTGTCTCTATCTACTGTAGATCAGCAGTGTATCAACCAACAGACATCAGTTCAGAATCAGAGGACACTGACCTGGAGAATCCCCGACAGAAAACTGTCCTCTACAGTCTGGTCAGACTCAATAACACATTATTCAAGTGTTTCCCTGTAACAGCTGTGTGTGGATCTTTAATCCTCAAACACATGTTTGCTGCCCAGCAGGTTGTGATCCCATTTATGATGAAGTGGAAACAAACTATAAGAAGAGCACAGGTAGAGTCTTAAATATTTAGTTACCGAAATATATATATTGCTCATCTTTAAAATGCCCATCTATTGGCTAATTGCTTTGTTTTGTTTCCTGTGATCAGGGGCATCAGCAGATGAGGTCACATATTCAGAGCTCACTATTAAAAACAAGATATCTGTGGATAAAGGTAAAATAAATCCTCTTTACTACATCTGTTAAGAATTAACATTTATTATGCAAAAACTTCTCTGTTACTGACATAACCTCCATTCCCTGATTGAGGGAACGAGACGCTGTGTCTATGAGTTGACACTAGGGGTCGCTCCTGCAGAGCCCAGACATCTCTGATTTTGAGAAAAGGCCAATGAGAATTGGCGGTGGAATTTGCATGCCACTCCTCCGACATACGAGTATAAAAGGAGTGACGCTGCAAATACACATCAGGTATCGCGACTGAGGAGCCGAGCCAAAGACCCAGCGCTTTCAGCGGTTTGTTCAGTGTTGTGGCCAGCAGGATACAACGCCTCATTCCTTCCATCGGGGAATGGAGGTTACGCCAGTAACCGAGACGCACTCCGCCTGTCACTCACTCAACGTTGTGTCAATGAGTTGACACTAGGGGTCCCCTTGGAAAACGCCACAAGAGCTGAACCGAAGTTACGCAGACTGGCAGTGCGAGACGGTCAAACCTCTTTATGCTCGTGAGCCAGCGCAAGCTGTCACATAACTACCCCCAACACACTGGCAGGCATGAAGCGGTCCCCTGCACCTAGGGGAATGGCTAACTGCTCAGAATTATAAGGACTGGCTGGCCCAGCCGGGCCTTCTCTATTATTCTCCCTGTAAAAGGAATTAAATCGCTCGGTCTGGGGGACAAATATATGGTCCAAGCTGGGGGATGTCCCTCCAAAGAGGAGGACACAGCGGAGACCACACCCAGCCCCGAGAGGGGGGTTTAGGTCTAATACACACACGGTCTTACCAGTTAGGAGCAGAAGCACATTGTGTGGAGCAGCTGCCGTTGTAGATCCTACCCAAGGGGGAGGAGTTACTACAAACACGGCGACTCAGGGCAGAGGGCCCTCTGTCCAAGGAAGACGCTGGCTTACCGATAGGGAAACCATTTTATGGGATATACATCACATCGGGTTGCCAAAGGGGACAACCAGCACATGTGGAGCACTTACCTCAGTTCAGGAGCCTAGTGACACCTGCATCGGGCAGCAGCACGCCTCCAAAGACTCCTACGGCCGCTAGGCTAGGGAGGAAGAACGTCCAGGATTCACACTTCCTGTAAATGCAACTGGTGAAAGAGCGCACGCCTTCACCTCAAAGGAGGGGAAAGGCGCTATGCACAAGTGATACACCCGCCAGCTGACCCGAACTTACGCTTACATTTATGCATTTGGCAGACGCTTTTATCCAAAGCTGACTTACAGTGCACTTATTACAGGGACAACCCCTCGGAGCAACCTGGATTAAGTGTCTTGTTCAAGGACCCAATGGTGATGGCTGTGGGGATCGAACCAGCAACCTTCTGATTACCATTTATGTGCTTTAGTCCACTACGCCACCACCACTTACCTGTTTGTGTCACCTGATAACACATGGGATCTAAACTGGCTCAACCCTGAGGTTATAGAACCTCGCAAAGGTGTTAGGTGTTGCCCAACCCGCGGCTCTACATATGTCTGCTAGAGAGGCACCATGGGACAATGCCCACGAAGCCACAACGCCCCTGGTAGAATGGGCTCGTGAGGCCAGCAGGGGGCGGCATGTGCTGGGGGCGCACGTGCTGGGCGTGGTATGCCATTGTGATGCATCGACAACTCAGTGGGCGATCCTCTGTTTGGAGACAGCGCTCCCTTCCGCTGTCCAATCGAAGCAAACAAAGAGCTGCTCGGAGCTTCTAAAACTCTGCGTACAGTCCAAGTAGATGCAAAGAGCATGCACCGACACAGCGACACCCAGGCTGGGTCTGCCACATCCTTGGGCAGTGCTTGCTGGTTCACCACTTGATCCCTAAAAGGGGTCGTGGTAACCACTGGCACGTGAGTCCGGTCGGGGTCTCAGGATGATGTGAGAGTAAGCCGGACCTAACTCTAGCCACAGTTCGCTAACAGAGAACGCCTAAACGCCCCTACCCTGCGCTCGCCAGAAGGGCGGTCTTCAGAGAGAGCCTGTAGCTCTGCTGACTCAAGGGGCTCGAAGGGAGCTCCCTGAAGGCCCCGAGCGACCATGGAGAGGTCCCACGAGGGAACGAGGCGCTGCCTGGGGGTTTAACCTCCTCGCGCCTCTCAGGAACCTGATGACCAAATCATGCTTCCCTAAATACTTACCTTCCACTGCATCGCGGATGTGCTGATATAGTGGCTACATACACCTTCAAGGTGGAGGAGGAATGCCGCCCACCAACTTTTCCTGCTGAAAGGAAAGCACTGATCCAATTACGCATCTCTGGGGTTTCTTCACCACGGAAGAACACCACTGAGCTAACAGATGCTACTTCAGGCCAGTAAAGGCGCCTGGAGGGGGCTCTCGCCTGAGTGATCGTGGTTTACCACCGCGGGTGGTAGGCCACCTAAGTCTACCGCGGCCCGGCCCAAGGGCCAGACATGGAGATTCCAGGATTCGCGAGGTGCCAGATGGTTCCCTGAGCCTGAGAAAGGAGGTCCTTCCTCGGAATTCGGCTGGGGGTCTGTCAGCGAGGAGCGTGGAGGTCCGAGAACCAAATCCATGAGGGCCAATAAGGGGCCACTAAGAGGACCTGCTCCCCGGCCCTCCCTGACTTTGCACAATGTCTGTGCAAGTAGGCTCACTGTGGGAAAACGCATACTTGGGGCCAGCTGTGTGCCAAGGCATCTGTGCCGAGGGGGCCGAGGGGGCCTCGGTCAGAGAGTACCTAAGTGGGCAATGGGAGGATTCCGGGAAGCTAACAGGTCTACCAGTGCTTGGCCGAATTGACTCCAGATCAGCTGACCCACCTGGGGGTGGAGCCTCCACTCTCCCTGGATGTAACCTGCCGCGATAGGGCGTCTGCTGTGCTGTTGAGGTAGCCAGGGATGTGATTGCTCGCAGCGACTTGAGTCGGTGCTGACTCCAAAGGAGGAGACGGCAGGCAAGTTCTGACATGCGGTGAGAGTGTAGACCGCCTTGGCGGTTGATATACGCCGCCACGGCTGTGTTGTCCGTCCAGAGCAATACGTGCTTGCCCCGGATCAACGGCAAAAGCTTCCTCAGGGCAAGTAGTACTGCAGGGCAAGTAGTACTGCAGTTGATGTGCGCAGTTGCAGGCCAGTCCAAGGGCCAGCGACAGAGTTCCCGCTGTATATGGCGAGCCAGCCCTGTTGGGAGGCATCGGCTCTATCGCGCCCTTCTGTAGAAGGGAGGCGATTTCCGCACGCAAGGCAGCGGCATTCTCGCCTCTCACTGTGGTGGAACGGACGACGCTGAACCTGGGCGCCGCCTGGCTGAACTGAATCGCATAGCCAAGTTGGACGGTCCTGATCAGCCAACGTGACGGGCGAGAGGGACCAAGGGACTATAGCGCCGGACATACTGGCAGGCGGGCCCTCGCGACGGGCGGAGCCCGGGTGCTGAGTCTAGGGACATCGAGCACTTACCTGGCTCATTGTGACCGCTCCCGAACAGCCTGGGACGGGTGAGGAAGAATTCGGCTTCGTGGCCCGTGGAGACCGGCCACCCCGGCGGGGTTGTGCCACGGCTGGGCATGTGGAAGCGGGAGATCCGGTTCCAGGAAGCTGTACCTGCCAAAGAGCACTGATGAGAACACTTCTCATAAAGAGTAGGGGTGTAATCCCGTGTCCTGGCCAAATTCCCCTATTGGCCCTTCTCAATCATGGCCTCCTAATAATCCCCATCCATTAATTGTCTCTATAACTCTGTTCTCTCCTCCAATAGCTGGTGTGTTTTTGGGTGTACTGGTGCACTATGGTTGCCGTCACATGATCCAGGTGGATTCTGCACACTAGTGGTGTTTGAGGAGATTCCCCTATACTATGTAAAGCTTTGAGTGCCTAGACAAACACTATACAAATGTAAGGAATAATAATAATAATAATTAAAATACCTATATTTTAAAACAGCTTTCAAGTCGTGAGCTGCCTATGATTAAAATGTTGCCTCTGCAGGACGATCACTGTGTTTTGGGACAGATCCTTCTGTATATCAGTGTTTAACAAGTTGTTTGTCTTGGATTTTAATAAGTCGATCTAATAGCTCTAAACACATCATTTATAATCAGATAATATTGGGGAGCAGAATAACATGATAAAGAGACTGAGTTCACATATTAAAGGTTATCATTGTAACGATCAAACAACAGAACAACAACAGTAATGTTTGAGAACGGTCAAAACTGATATTTTCTGTTATTTTCTTTGTTAGATGCTGGAAAAAGAAATGTTTTAATTGAGATGAAAACTGAGGACAATCAAAGAGGTAAATCAGAAAAAATCTCTAATATTATAATTTAATATCACATACAGTTTATAAAGACTACAGGCCACATCTGATGTTCAATAAAATACACACACATACATGTTTTGAGTGTGTCAGGTTTTGTATCTGCTGTATCCTCTTAATAGTGTCATAGATTATGAATTATTATTGATCTGTATAATGAGTCAGATGTTGTTTATGACTCTCTGTTGTTCACTATCAGGGAAAAGCAGTGAGTGTGAAGACACTGTTTACTCTGATCTGAAGCAGAACACAGACAGAGGTGAGAGAAACACACATATATCATCATTCAAAAGTCACAATTACAGTTCAAATGATCACGCTGAATGTGCCAAATACAGCTGAAGCTTTTGACTTTATTATTATTATTCATTTGTGTCTTTTAGGTGGCAGTGCTGGAGTCGATGCAACTTATGCTCAAGTTTTTAATCACCGAAAGAAAAAAACCTGCAAGAATTGATCAAGTTTATTTTAAAATACACACATTTGAAATCAATCAATGATCAGCTCATTAATTAAAAAGACACGTGACAAGACAAAACTGGATTTCCATGAGATTTTGAGATGTTTTTTATCCAGTCTTGACGTCAACATGTAATGAGAGAATGCCGTTAAATGCCTTTACATGCAAAAGTTCTGATCATGTTTCTTGTATTTTGTGTCGGGAAGTTTGTACACAAACCTTCTGCTTTTATAATGCGCTTATTTTAAATGTGTGTTTAATAGTGCAACATTTATTGTAGTTGGGACACTTTCTTGTTTAAGTTCAGAATTTGCTCTTTCATGTAAATTGTAAAATAACTCTTACATTATAAACCTGCGTATGTGTGTTTCTATAATGTCAGTGTAACTATATTCACCTTTAAATTAATTAATTACATTTTCTGTCTGTTCTGCAGCGCCTCAAAGTTACAAGAATCACTTTAACTTTAATATCAGTAATATTTTCATCAGTTAAACACAGTCTTCATGTCTGTGTCGAAGATGTGCCGTATTTATGAGGATTTTACCAAGAGAATAAGACTTTTATTTAAGATTTATTTTTGGATCAGTTGATTGTTTTTGTTTGAAGTTTCTCAGATTTTCTGTCATTTTGACGTTAAATAAAAACAAATCTGATGTTCTTCTCATGAGCATTTATCACACTTAAAATAGTGGGACCATTTTTAACCCTGGGTTAATATAATCTGGGGTTATGTTGTTTTCTATTGTTATTGCCTTTATTGTCCAGAAGATGGTGTCAATGTATCAGCTTTGAGTTTCTGAACCGCTTTAAACTGTTTATGAAAAGTTTAATATTCAGAACTGTGTAAAAGTTTCAGACATTTCTGGAAAATGCTGTAAAGGGTGGCATTTTCAAACAAAATGTAATAAATAGCTTTTAATTAACAATTGACTTCATACAAAGTGCAGAAAACATAAAAAAGCTAAATCAATAACCTGGTTATTGTCCTGTTCTCTTTTTGAGGAGACAAAGTTTTCAAAGTAAAAATTGTATTTATTAACAAGAAAGAATAAGTACAAAAATCATTCAGCCAGCTGGGGATCTAGTCTGCTTCACCCGTTTCAGAAAGATCCCGTTTCTCCAGTGTTCCCTTCTTTTCTACCTTTCTGACCCAGGGTGTGTTCCTTTGTTCTCAGTTTTTTACTCTTTTGATTGGCTTATTTTTGCCGAAGGGGCATCTCCAATAATCGCAGAGATAAGTTCCACTCAATCTGTTGGTTTGTTTTTGCTGCAGTGGGATTACTGGTTTTGCCTCCCATTGGTTTGTTCTTATCAGTTCTTTCCCTAAAGAATCTCCAATGTATAAACTGTCTCTATGTTCCCCTCATCTCCTGTGTCAGAAATGCAGCTGCAGTTTCCTTTTAGCATTTTTGGTTTTACATATATTTTCTAATTAGTTACATCATTCATCATTTGTTAACAGGCATACTTTGTTTAAGATTAGTCACACACACATATATATATATAGGCCTACTGATTAAGACAACACACAACAGAAGTAAACATATTAAAGATAAATCAATATTTGGTGTGACCAGCCTTTGCCTTTAAAACCACAAATTATCCTAAATACACTTGCACAAGTTTCTCTTGCACAGTGAGATTCATCTGACTGCAGTTTTTATTCCTCTATGCTAATTTATAAAGGAGTCGACGCGTCCTCTGATTGCGTGTCTTCATGGATCAAACACACTAAATCATTTCATTGGTCAGCTCTTAGATTGACGGGCGGAAAGAGCCAATCAACACCTTTGAAAAGCCCCGCCCATCGACTCGTGTTTCAAACTGACCATCAGATTCACTTTCCTTTCTTCTCTTCTCCCGCTCATTTGAAATGTAACACAAATGCCGTTTAAACATCGACTCTTTAATGTGAGAAGATGTGACTCTTAAAAGCGCGTTGTAATTATGGAGGGAATCACAGTGTGGCTTATGGGGGAGAGAGAAGGGAGAAATGAAAGGAACAGAGCGGGAAAACAGATCACAAAAGAAACAGAACAGGCAAATAAGGGAAAAGTATTGTTGACCTAAAGAAACTAGTTATTTTCATAGCAGGGGTAGTTAATGCCACAATGGAGATTAAATCCAAGACTGAAAGAACACAAATAATTGTGAAAGCAGCAGTGCTTAATATCAGTGGGCTGACATGGGAGGAAGAAATGATCTCAGCGTTCAGGCACGTCAGGAACAAGCATGGAATACTAATAATGGTCCTCTTGTTACAATGAAACGCTTGAAGTTTGTCGGCTAATGACAAGATTTTAAAAGTATCTAGAGGAGTTATCTAGTAAACCCGATGTTATCTGTGTACAGGAGACATGGTTAAGACCACATGTAGATTTTAGACGAGTTGGATATGATTGTGTTAGATATGATAGGAGGGATGGTGTAGGGGTGGATGTGTAACATTTATTACAGAAGATGTTGCATTTAGAGAGATAGGAACAGGAAATGAGCAAGAATATATAATCATAGAGATCTGGACAATGGAAGGAGAGCTCATAATTATTCATTACTATAATCCTTGTAAGAAATTAGACCTGAGTAGTTTAATGCAAATGGAAGGAATGGATGGAAATAGGAGAGTGATATGTGGGATTTGAATGCACATTATGGGGAGGAATAAAAACAGATGTAAACGGAGAGGTGATTGAAGAACTGTTAGAGGAGAAGGACATGGTTTGTTGAAATGATGGGAGATTAGATGCACATACAGGGAATATGTCAGTATTGGATTTAACTTTGGTGTGGAATAATTTAGCAGGGAAATGTGAGCGGGATGTATCATATGAAACATCAATCGGGAGGATCATTATCCAGTGTTTTGTACAATATTACTACAGGGAAAAAACAACAAGGAAAAACAATGAGGAAATGGATATCTGACAGGGAGAAATGGGAAGAGATTAGTTTTATTTGTGAGAGAGAAATGGACCAAATGGATTTAAATGAAGATATTGAGGAGATTGATAATAAATGTAAAACAGTATTGATTGAATCTGCAAATGAGTCAATTCCTAAAAGGGAAATGAAGAGAAAGGTGGTCCCTTGGTGGACAGATGAATGTAGTAGAGTAGTTACAGAAAGAAATAAAGCTCTAAGAATATTAAGAAGAACTCTCTAAACGTAATTAAATATAAGCAAATGCAAGCAAAGGTTAGGAAAATTATAGTACTGCAAAAAGACAAAGCTGGCAGATGTTTTGCAATCTTTGGGGGGAGGTATGAGCCATGATTCAAAGTATGAGAGGAATCAGAAGAGAAAGGAAATATCCTGTTCTGAAGGTGGGAAAGGCAGAAATGATAGCAAAGGCACTCATTGACATCCACAGCTCAAATAACCGAACTGAAGAGGGAAAGAGAGGAAAGGAATTAACAAAATCAGAGATGGCATGAAATGAACAGCTCAATGGATTCTCTGTTTACTATAGATGAAATGAAGAGGGCAATAGCAAGAGCTGGAATAACATCTCCTGGGAAGGATGAAATTTGTTACATAATGTTAAAACATTTGGGTGTTTTGGCATCTATAATGCTGCTAGGCTTTTATAATAACATTTGGAAAAAAGGAAAGTTACCAACTGGATGGAAAGAAGCAGTGATTATTCCTATTAGGAAACCAGAAAAGAACCATCAAATCCAAAGAATTATAGATCAATAGCTTCACATATAGGAAAGATAATGGAAACTATGATTACGGAAAGAATAATACAGATTAGCGCTGGGTTCATTCCCCAAATAGCAAATCATCATTAATAAGAGACTGCAAATCGACAGCAACACAAAATCCAAATATTTGAGCCATTAATCTTAGGTAGGACCCTATAAACTAAATATTTAGGGAGGCATCGGGGAGTAAGTGATGAAATAAAAAAGCAGACTCATTTAATAACATCAATGAACTCATGTTTTGACATTAGCCATCAAGGAGCTTCTGTAATAATTTCGCTATCTAGGAAGCGATTTCTACATTACTAGATATTTTATAATTGAATAAGCGACATTTTTCTCCATTCTGATGGTTGATGTGAACATTAACTGGAGCTCCTGACCTGTATCTGCATGATTTATACATTACACTGCTGCCACATGATTGGATATTGCATGAATAAGTGGGTATACAGGTGTTCTTAATGAAGTGATCATGAGTGTAAAATAGTTGATTTATATGAGTTTATTGTTTTATGATTATTGATCAGCGGTGGAGGACTTTTGAGTTCATACATGTGGAAGAATATTTCAAATAATGGTCTGGATTCAATGAAGCTCGAACAGAACGGTGTTTTTATCTGATTTACTCATTGTGAGATTGAGGGGGGTTTAGATTTGGGCAGTAATTGGGATGGATGGATCTGAAGCGCTGCAGACAGTCGGTCAGAACTGTGTGTGATATTTATTTGAAGAGAATCACCAGTTTCCAAGTTCAGTCAGTTTACTGAAGATCACTTTGTTGGGCAAACATGTGCGGATCTGAAAGACATGAACACATTAAATAAAGTAACACATTCTTATTTCACAACATAAATACACAATTGAATAAATAACAAACCTTTTATGTCTACATTGACAGAACAAAAGGTATAAAGCAGTTAAATGACACTGTTGGGTGATTTATTCTTCATAAGCACACAAGGTGGAGCCACTAAATCATGAATATCTGAACACCAGCAGATGTGA